>NC_054470.1:192895724-193080633 GCF_017639515.1 Carcharodon carcharias | reverse complement strand
GGGTCAGAGTGTTACAGTGAGGGGTGTGGGGTATATCAGAGTGTTACAGTGAGGGCTGGGGGTAATCAAGAGTGTTACAGTGAGGGGTGTTGTGGGGTATATCAGTGCTGTTAAAGTGAGGTGGTGTGGGGTATATCAGAGTGTTACAGTGAGGGTGTGGGTATATCAGAGTGTTACAGTGAGGGGTGTTGGGTATATCAGAGTTGTTAAAGTGAGGGGTGTGGGTATATCAGAGTTTTACACTGAGGGCGTGTGGGGTATGTCAGAGTCTTTTCAGTGAGTGTTGTGGGGTATAATCAGAGTGTTCACAGTGAGAGGGGTGTGGGGGTATATCAGAGTGTTACAGTGAGGGGTGTGTGTTATCAGGTGTTACAGTGAGGGGTGTGGGGTATATCAGAGTGTTTACAGTGAGAGGGTTGTGGGTTCATTTCAGAGTTTACAGTGAGGGGTATTGTCGGTATATCAGAGTGTTACAGTGAGGGGTGTGGGGTATATCAGAGTGTTACAGTGAGGGCTGTGGGCTATTATCAGAGTGTTACGGGTGGGGTGTGGGATATCAGAGTGTTACAGTGAGGGGTGTGGGATATATCAGAGTGTCATCAGTGAGGGGTGAGGTGTTATATTCCAGAGTGTTACAGTGAGGGTGTGGGGTATATCAGAGTGTTACAGTGATGGGTGTGAGGGTATATCAGAGTGTTACAGTGAGGGGTTTGGTGTTATCAGTGTGTACAGTGAGGGGTGTGGGGAATATCAGATTGTTACATTGAAGGGTTGTGGGGGTATATCAGAGTGTTACAGTGAGGGGTGTGGGGTTATATCAGAATGTTACAGTGAGGGTTGTGTGGTATATCAGGGGGGGGTTCCCCCCAAATTATGACCCCAGGGTGGGGCCCCCGTGACCCTTGTTGGGTGTGGGGTATATCAGAGGGTTACAGTGAGGGGTGTGGGGTATATCAGAGTGTTACAGTGATGGGTGTGGGGTATATCAGTGTTACATTGAGGGGTGTGGGGTATATCAGAGTGTTACAGTGAGTGTGTGTGGGGTATATCAGAGTGTTACAGTGAGGGTGTGGGGTATATCAGTGTGTTTACAGTGAGGTGTATGGGGTTCTATGAGAGTGTTACAGTGAGGGTTTGTGGGGTATTTCATCAGTGTGTTACAGTGAAGGGTGTGGGTATATCAGAGTGTTACAGTGAGGGTGTGGGGATATCAGAGTGTTACAGTGAGGGTGTGGGGTATATCAGTGTTACAGTGAGGGTGTGGGTATATCAGAGTGTTACAGTGAGGGTGTGGGGTATATCAGAGTGTTACAGTGAGGGGTGTGGGTATATCAGAGTGTTACAGTGAGGGTGTGGGGTATATCAGAGTGTTACAGTGAGGTGTGGGTATTATCAGAGTGTTACAGTGAGGGGTGTGGGTATATCAGAGTGTTACAGTGAGGGTGTGGGGTATATCAGAGTGTTACAGTGAGGGGTGTGGGGTATATCAGAGTGTTACAGTGAGGGTGTGGGGTATATCAGAGTGTTACAGTGAGGGGTGTGGGGTATATCAGAGTGTACAGTGAGGGTGTGTGGGTATATCATATAGTGTTACAGTGAGGGGTGTGGGGTATATCAGAGTGTTACAGTGAGGGTGTGGGTATATCAGAGTGTTACAGTGAGGGTGTGGGTATATCAGAGTGTTACAGTGAGGGGTGTGGGTATATCAGAGTGTTACAGTGAGGGTGTGGGTATATCAGAGTGTTACAGTGAGGGTGTGGGGTATATCAGAGTGTTACAGTGAGGGGTGTGGGTATATCAGAGTGTTACAGTGAGGGGTGTGGGGTATATCAGAGTGTTACAGTGAGGGTGTGGGTATATCAGAGTGTTACAGTGAGGGGTGTGGGGTATATCAGAGTGTTACAGTGAGGGTGTGGGGTATATCAGAGTGTTACAGTGAGGGGTGTGGGGTATATCAGAGTGTTACAGTGAGAGGTGTGGGGTATATCAGAGTGTTACAGTGAGGGGTGTGGGTATATCAGAGTGTTACAGTGAGGGGTGTGGGTATATCAGAGTGTTACAGTGAGGGTGTGGGGTATATCAGAGTGTTACAGTGAGGGGTGTGGGTATATCAGAGTGTTTACAGTGAGGGGTGTGGGGTATATCAGAGTGTTACAGTGAGGGGTGTGGGGTATATCAGAGTGTTACAGTGAGGGGTGTGGGGTATATCAGAGTGTTACAGTGAGGGGTGTGGGTATATCAGAGTGTTACAGTGAGGGGTGTGGGATATATCAGAGTGTTACAGTGAGAGGTGTGGTGTATATCAGTGTTAAAGTGAGGGGTGTGTGGTATATCAAAGTTTTACACTGAGGGATATGGGCTATATCAGAGTGTTACAGTGAGGGATGTGGGGTATATCAGAGTGTTACAGTGAGGGGTGTGGTTATATCAGAGTGTTACAGTGAGGGGTGTGGGGTATATCAGAGTGTTACAGTGAAGGGTGTGAGGTATATCAGAGTGTTACAGTGAGGGTGTGGGGTATATCAGTGTGTTACAGTGAGGTGTGTAGGATATATAAGAGTGTTCCAGTGAGGGGTGTGGTGTATATCAGTGCGTTACAGTGAGGGGTGTGGGGTATATCAGAGTGTTACAGTGAGGGTGTGGGGTATATCAGAGTGTTACAGTGAGGTGTGGGGTATATCAGAGTGTTACAGAGAGGGGTGTGGGGTATATCAGAGTGTTACAGTGAGGGTGTGGGGTATATCAGAGTGTTACAGGGAGGGGTGTGGGGTATATCAGAGTGTTACAGTGAGGGGTGTGGGGTATATCAGAGTTATAGTCAGGGTGTGGGGTATATCAGAGTGTTACAGTGAGCGGTGTGTGGGTATATCAGAGTGTTACAGTGAGGGTTGTGGGTATATCAGAGTGTTACAGTGAGGGGTGTGGGGTATATCAGAGTGTTACAGTGAGGGGTGTGGGGTATATCAGAGTGTTACAGTGAGGGGGTGGGGTATATCAGAGTGTTACAGTGAGGGTGTGGGTATATCAGAGTGTTACAGTGAGGTGGTGGGGGTATATCAGAGTGTTACAGTGAGGGTGGGGTATATCAGAGTGTTACAGTGAGGGGTGTGGGTATATCAGAGTGTTACAGTGAGGGGTGTGTGGGTATATCAGAGTGTTACAGTGAGGGTGTGGGGTATATCAGAGTGTTACAGTGAGGGGTGTGGGTATATCAGAGTGTTACAGTGAGGGGTGTGGGGTATATCAGAGTGTTACAGTGAGGGGTGTGGGTATATCAGAGTGTTACAGTGAGTGGTGTGGTGTATACCAGAGTGTTACAGTGAGGGGTGTGGGTATATCAGAGTGTTACAGTGAGGGGTGTGGGGTATATCAGAGTGTTACAGTGAGGGTTGTGGGGTATATCAGAGTGTTACAGTGAGGGGTGTGGGTATATCAGAGTGTTACAGTGAGGGTTGTGGGGTATATCAGAGTGTTACAGTGAGGGTGTGGGGTATATCAGAGTGTTATAATCAGGGTGTGGGGTATATCAGAGTGTTACAGTGAGGGGTGTGGGTATATCAGAGTGTTACAGTGAGGGTGTGGGTATATCAGAGTGTTACAGTGAGGGGTGTGGGGTATATCAGAGTGTTACAGTGAGGGGTGTGGGTATATCAGAGTGTTACAGTGAGGGGTGTGGGGTATATCAGAGTGTTACAGTGAGGGGTGTGGGGTATATCAGAGTGTTACAGTGAGGGGTGTGGGGTATATCAGAGTGTTACAGTGAGGGGTGTGGGGTATATCAGAGTGTTACAGTGAGGGGTGTGGGGTATATCAGAGTGTTACAGTGAGGGGTGTGGGGTTTATCAGAGTGTTACAGTGAGGGTTATGAGTATATCAGAGTGTTACAGTGAGGATTGTGGTGTATATCAGAGTGTTACAGTGAGGGTTGTGGGTATATCAGAGTGTTACAGTGAGGGGTGTGGGTATATCAGAGTGTTACAGTGAGGGGTGTGGGAATGTCACCGTCTTACAGTGAGGGCTGTGGTGTATATCAGAGTGTTACAGTGAGGGGTGTGGGGTATATCAGAGTGTTACAGTGAGGGGTGTGGGGTATATCAGACTGATACAGTGAGGGGTGTGGGGTATATCAGAGTGTTACAGTGAGGGGTGTGGGGTATATCAGAGTGTTACAGTGAGGGGGTGGGGTAATTCAGAGTGTTACAGTGAGGGGTGTGGGGTATATCAGAGTGTTACAGTGAGGGGTGTGGGGTATATCAGAGTGTTACAGTGAGGGTGTGGGGTATATCAGAGTGTTACAGTGAGGGGTGTGGGGTATATCAGAGTGTTACAGTGAGGGGTGTGGGGTATATCAGAGTGTTACAGTGTCGTTATATCAGAGTGTTACAGTGAGGGGTGTGGGGTATATCAGAGTGTTACAGTGAGTGGTGTGTGGTATATCAGAGTGTTACAGTTAGGGGTGTGGGGTATATCAGAGTGTTACAGTGAGGGGTTGTGGTGTATATCAGAGTGTTACAGTGAGGGGTGTGGGGTATATCAGAGTGTTACAGTGAGGGGTGTGGGGTATATCAGAGTGTTACAGTGAGGGGTGTGGGGTATATCAGAGTGTTACAGTGAGGGTGGGGTATATCAGAGTGTTACAGTGAGGGGTGTGGGGTATATCAGAGTGTTACAGTGAGGGGTGTGGGGTATATCAGAGTGTTACAGTGAGGGGTGTGGGGTATATCAGAGTGTTACAGTGAGGAGTGTGGGATATATCAGAGTGTTACAGTGAGGGGTGTGGGGTATATCAGAGTGTTACAGTGAGGGATGTGGGGTATATCAGAGTGTTACAGTGAGGGTGTGCGGTATATCAGTGTAAAAGTGAGGGGTGTGGGGTATATCAGAGTGTTACAGTGAGGGGTGTGGGGTATATCAGAGTGTTACAGTGAGGGGTGTGGGGTATATCAGAGTGTTACAGTGAGGTGTGTGGGTATATCAGAGTGTTACAGTGAGGGGTGTGGGGTATATCAGAGTGTTACAGTGAGGGATGTGGGGTATATCAGAGTGTTACAGTGAGGGGTGTGGGTATATCAGAGTGTTACAGTGAGGGGTGTGGGGTATATCAGAGTGTTACAGTGAGGGTGTGGGGTATATCAGAGTGTTACAGTGAGGGGTGTGGGGTATATCAGAGTGTTACAGTGAGGGGTGTGGGGTATATCAGAGTGTTACAGTGAGGGGTGTGGGGTATATCAGAGTGTTACAGTGAGGGGTGTGGGGTATATCAGAGTGTTACAGTGAGGGTGTGGGGTATATCAGAGTGTTACAGTGAGGGGTGTGGGTATATCAGAGTGTTACAGTGAGGTGTGGGTATATCAGAGTGTTACAGTGAGGGTGTGGGGTATATCAGAGTGTTACAGTGAGGGGTGTGGGGTATATCAGAGTGTTACAGTGAGGGGTGTGGGGTATATCAGAGTGTTACAGTGAGGGTGTGGGGTATATCAGAGTGTTACAGTGAGGGGTGTGGGGTATATCAGTGTGTTACAGTGAGGGTGTGGGGTATATCAGAGTGTTACACAGAGCGGTGTGGGGTATATCAGAGTGTTACAGTGAGGGGTGTGGGATATATCAGAGTGTTACAGTGAGGGGTGTGAGGTATATCAGAGTGTTACAGTGAGGGGTGTGGGGTATATCAGAGTGTTACAGTGAGGGGTGTGGGGTATATCAGAGTGTTACAGTGAGGGGTTGGGGTATATCAGAGTGTTACAGTGAGGGTGTTGTGTATATCAGAGTGTTACAGTGAGGGGTGTGGGGTATATCAGAGTGTTACAGTGAGGGGTGTGGGGTATATCAGAGTGTTACAGTGAGGGGTGTGGGGTATATCAGAGTGTTACAGTGAGGGGTGTGGGGTATATCAGAGTGTTACAGTGAGGGTTGTGGGGTATATCAGAGTGTTACAGTGAGGGGTGTGGGTATATCAGAGTGTTACAGTGAGGGGTGTGGGTATATCAGAGTGTTACAGTGAGGGGTGTGGGGTATATCAGAGTGTTACCGTGAGGGGTTGGGTATATCAGAGTGTTACAGTGAGGGGTGTGGGGTATATCAGAGTGTTACAGTGAGGGGTGTGGGGTATATCAGAGTGTTACAGTGAGGGGTGTGTGGTATATCAGAGTGTTACAGTGAGGGGTGTGGGGTATATCAGAGTGTTACAGTGAGGGGTGTGGGGTATATCAGAGTGTTACAGTGAGGGGTGTGGTGTATATCAGAGTGTTACAGTGAGGGGTGTGGGGTATATCAGAGTGTTACAGTGAGGGGTGTGGGATATATCAGAGTGTTACAGTGAGGGGTGTGGGATATATCAGTTTGTTACAGTGAGGGGTGTGGGGTATATCAGAGTGTTACAGTGAGGGGTGTGGGTTATATCAGAGTGTTACAGTGAGATGTGCGGGATATATCAGAGTGTTACAGTGAGGGGTGTGGGATATATCAGAGTGTTACAGTGAGGGGTGTGGGGTATATCAGAGTGTTACAGTGAGGGTTGTGGGGTATATCAGAGTGTTACAGTGAGGGGTGTGTGGTATATCAGTGTTACAGTGAGGGGTGTGGGGTATATCAGAGTGTTACAGTGACGGGTGTGGGGTATATCAGAGTGTTACAGTTGGTGGTGTGGGGTATATCAGAGTGTTACAGTGAGGGGTGTGGGGTATATCAGAGTGTTACAGTGAGGGCTGTGGGGTATATCAGAGTGTTACAGTGAGGGTGTGGGTATATCAGAGTGTTACAGTGAGGGGTGTGGGGTATATCAGAGTGTTACAGTGTGGGGTGTGGGGTATATCAGAGTGTTACAGTGAGGGTGTGGGTATATCAGTGTTAAAGTGAGGGGTGTGCGGTTTATCAGATTGTAACAGTGAGGGGTGTGGGATATATCAGAGTGTTACAGTGAGGGGTGTGGGGTATATCAGAGTGTTACAGTGAGGTGTGGGGGCTCTATCAGTGTTACAGTGAGGGGTGTGGGGTATAATCAGAGTGTTACAGTGAGGGGTGTGGGATATATCAGAGTGTTACAGTGATGGTAGTGGGGTATATCAGAGTGTTACAGTGAGGGTGTGGGGTATATCAGAGTGTTACAGTGAGGGTGTGGGGTATATCAGAGTGTTACAGTGAGGGGTGTGGGGTGTATCAGAGTGTTACAGTGAGGGTGTGGGATATATCAGAGTGTTACAGTGAGGGGTGTGGGGTATATCAGTGTTACAGTGAGGGGTGTGGGGTATATCAGAGTGTTACAGTGAGGGGTGTGGGGTATATCAGAGTGTTACAGTGAAGGGTGTGGGGTATATCAGAGTGTTACAGTGAGGGGTGGGGTATATCAGAGTGTTACAGTGTGGGGTGTGGGTATATCAGAGTGTTACAGTTAGGGGTGTGGGGTATATCAGAGTGTTACAGTGAGGGTGTGGGGTATATCAGAGTGTTACAGTGAGGGGTGTGGGATATATCAGAGTGTTACAGTGAGGGGTGTGGGGTATATCAGAGTGTTACAGTGAGGGGTGTGGGGTATATCAGAGTGTTACAGTGAGGGGTGTGGGGTATATCAGAGTGTTACAGTGAGGGGTGTGGGGTATATCAGAGTGTTACAGTGAGGGGTGTGGGATATATCAGAGTGTTACAGTGAGGGGTGTGGGTATATCAGAGTGTTACAGTGAGGGGTGTGGGTATATCAGAGTGTTACAGTGAGGGGTGTGGGGTATATCAGAGTGTTACAGTGAGGGTGTGGGGTATATCAGAGTGTTACAGTGAGGGGTGTGGGGTATATCAGAGTGTTACAGTGAGGGGTGTGGGTATATCAGAGTGTTACAGTGAGGGTGTGGGGTATATCAGAGTGTTACAGTGAGGGGTGTGGGGTATATCAGAGTGTTACAGTGAGGGGTGTGGGGTATATCAGAGTGTTACAGTGAGGGTGTGGGGTATATCAGAGTGTTACAGTGAGGGTGTGGGTATATCAGAGTGTTACAGTGAGGGGTGTGGGGTATATCAGAGTGTTACAGTGAGGGGTGTGGGGTATATCAGAGTGTTACAGTGAGGGTGTGGGGTATATCAGAGTGTTACAGTGAGGGGTGTGGGGTATATCAGAGTGTTACAGTGAGGGGTGTGGGTATATCAGAGTGTTACAGTGAGGGTGTGGGGTATATCAGAGTGTTACAGTGAGGGGTGTGGGTATATCAGAGTGTTACAGTGAGGGGTGTGGGGTATATCAGAGTGTTACAGTGAGGGGTGTGGGGTATATCAGAGTGTTACAGTGAGGGGTGTGGGGTATATCAGAGTGTTACAGTGAGGGGTGTGGGGTATATCAGAGTGTTACAGTGAGGGGTGTGGGGTATATCAGAGTGTTACAGTGAGGGGTGTGGGTATATCAGAGTGTTACAGTGAGGGTGTGGGGTATATCAGAGTGTTACAGTGAGGGGTGTGGGGTATATCAGAGTGTTACAGTGAGGGGTGTGGGGTATATCAGAGTGTTACAGTGAGGGGTGTGGGGTATATCAGAGTGTTACAGTGAGGGGTGTGGGGTATATCAGAGTGTTACAGTGAGGGTGTGGGGTATATCAGAGTGTTACAGTGAGGGGTGTGGGGTATATCAGAGTGTTACAGTGAGGGTGTGGGGTATATCAGAGTGTTACAGTGAGGGGTGTGGGGTATATCAGAGTGTTACAGTGAGGGGTGTGGGGTATATCAGAGTGTTACAGTGAGGGGTGTGGGTATATCAGAGTGTTACAGTGAGGGGTGTGGGGTATATCAGAGTGTTACAGTGAGGGGTGTGGGGTATATCAGAGTGTTACAGTGAGGGGTGTGGGGTATATCAGAGTGTTACAGTGAGGGGTGTGGGGTATATCAGAGTGTTACAGTGGGGTGTGGGGTATATCAGAGTGTTACAGTGAGGGGTGTGGGGTATATCAGAGTGTTACAGTGAGGGGTGTGGGGTATATCAGAGTGTTACAGTGAGGGGTGTGGGGTATATCAGAGTGTTACAGTGAGGGGTGTGGGGTATATCAGAGTGTTACAGTGAGGGGTGTGGGTATATCAGAGGATTAAAGTGAGGGATGTCGGGTATATCAGAGTGTTACAGTGAGGGGTGGGGTATATCAGAGTGTTACAGTGAGGGGTGTGGGTATATCAGAGTGTTACAGTGAGGGGTGTGGGTATATCAGAGTGTTACAGTGAGGGGTGTGGGGTATATCAGAGTGTTACAGTGAGGGGTGTGGGGTATATCAGAGTGTTACAGTGAGGGGTGTGGGGTATATCAGAGTGTTACAGTGAGGGGTGTGGGGTATATCAGAGTGTTACAGTGAGGGGTGTGGGGTATATCAGAGTGTTACAGTGAGGGGTGTGGGGTATATCAGAGTGTTACAGTGAGGTGTGGGGTATATCAGAGTGTTACAGTGAGGGGTGTGGGGTATATCAGAGTGTTACAGTGAGCTGTGTGGGGTATATCAGAGTGTTACAGTGAGGGGTGTGGGGTATATCAGAGTGTTACAGTGAGGGGTGTGGGGTATATCAGAGTGTTACAGTGAGGGGTGTGGGGTATATGAATGTTACAGTGAGGGGTGTGGGGCATACCAGGGTGTTACAGTGAGGGTGTGGGGTATATCAGAGTGTTACAGTGAGGGGTGTGGGTTATATCAGAGTGTTACAGTGAGGGGTGTGGGGTATATCAGAGTGTTACAGTGAGGGTTGTGGGGTATATCAGAGTGTTACAGTGAGGGGTGTGGGGTATATCAGAGTGTTACAGTGAGGGGTGTGGGGTATATCAGAGTGTTACAGTGAGGTTTGTGGGGTATATCAGAGTGTTACAGTGAGGGGTGTGGGGTATATCAGAGTGTTACAGTGAGGGGTGTGGGGTATATCAGAGTGTTACAGTGAGGGGTGTGGGGTATATCAGAGTGTTACAGTGAGGTGTGTGTGTATATCAGAGTGTTACAGTGAGGGGTGTGGGGTATATCAGAGTGTTACAGTGAGGGGTGTGGGTATATCAGAGTGTTACAGTGAGGGGTGTGGGGTATATCAGAGTGTTACAGTGAGGGTGTGGGGTATATAAGAGTGTTACAGTGAGGGGTGTGGGGTATATCAGAGTGTTACAGTGAGGGTGTGGGGTATATCAGAGTGTTACAGTGAGGGGTGTGGGTATATCAGAGTGTTACAGTGAGGGGTGTGGGGTATATCAGAGTGTTACAGTGAGGGGTGTGGGGTATATCAGAGTGTTACAGTGAGGGGTGTGGGGTATATCAGAGTGTTACAGTGAGGGGTGTGGGGTATATCAGAGTGTTACATTGAGGGGTGTGGGGTATATCAGAGTGTTACAGTGAGGGTGTGGGGTATATCAGAGTGTTACAGTGAGGGGTGTGGGGTATATCAGAGTGTTACAGTGAGGGGTGTGGGGTATATCAGAGTGTTACAGTGAGGGGTGTGGGGTATATCAGAGTGTTACAGTGAGGGGTGTGGGGTATATCAGAGTGTTACAGTGAGGGGTGTGGGGTATATCAGAGTGTTACAGTGAGGGGTGTGGGTATATCAGAGTGTTACAGTGAGGGGTGTGGGGTATATCAGAGTGTTACAGTGAGGGGTGTGGGGTATATCAGAGTGTTACAGTGAGGGGTGTGGGGTATATCAGAGTGTTACAGTGAGGGGTGTGGTATATCAGAGTGTTACAGTGAGGGGTGTGGGGTATATCAGAGTGTTACAGTGAGGGTGTGGGGTATATCAGAGTGTTACAGTGAGGGTGTGGGGTATATCAGAGTGTTACAGTGAGGGGTGTGGGTATATCAGAGTGTTACAGTGAGGGGTGTGGGTATATCAGAGTGTTACAGTGAGGGATGTGGGGTATATCAGAGTGTTACAGTGAGGGTGTGCGGTATATCAGAGTGTTACAGTGAGGGGTGTGGGGTAAAAACAGAGTGTTACAGTGAGGGATGTGGGGTATATCAGAGTGTTACAGTGAGGGTGTGCGGTATATCAGTGTTACAGTGAGGGGTGTGGGGTATATCAGAGTGTTACAGTGAGGGGTGGGTATATCAGAGTGTTACAGTGAGGGGTGTGGGTATATCAGAGTGTTACAGTGAGGGGTGTGGGTATATCAGAGTGTTACAGTGAGGGTTGTGGGTATATCAGAGTGTTACAGTGAGGGGTGTGGGGTATATCAGAGTGTTACAGTGAGGGTGTGGGGTATATCAGAGTGTTACAGTGAGGGTGTGGTGTATATCAGAGTGTTACAGTGAGGGTGTGGTGTATATCAGAGTGTTACAGTGAGGGGTGTGGGGTATATCAGAGTGTTACAGTGAGGGGTGTGGGGTATATCAGAGTGTTACAGTGAGGGGTGTGGGGTATATCAGAGTGTTACAGTGAGGGGTGTGGGGTATATCAGAGTGTTACAGTGAGGGTGTGGGGTATATCAGAGTGTTACAGTGAGGGGTGTGGGGTATATCAGAGTGTTACAGTGAGGGTGTGGCGTATATCAGAGTGTTACAGTGAGGGGTGTTGGGTATATCAGAGAGTGTCACAGTGAGATGTGTGGGGAAAATCAGAGTGTTACAGTGAGGGGTGTGGGTATATCAGAGTGTTACAGTGAGGTGTGGGATATATCAGAGTGTTACAGTGAGGGTGTGGGGTATATCAGAGTGTTACAGTGAGGGATATGGGGTATATCAGTGTTACAGTGAGGGGTGTGGGGTATATCAGAGTGTTACAGTGAGGGATATGGGCTATATCAGAGTGTTACAGTGAGGGGTGTGGTGTAGTTCAGAGTGTTACAATGAGGGGTGTGAGATATATCAGTGTGTTACAGTGAGGGTGCGAGATATATCAGATTATTTCAGTGAGGGGTGTTGGGTATATCAGAATGTTACAGTGAGGGGTGTGGGGTATATCAGAGTGTTACAGTGAGGGGTGTGGGGTATATCAGAGTGTTACAGTGAGGGGTGTGGGGTATATCAGAGTGTTACAGTGAGGGGTGTGGGGTATATCAGAGTGTTACAGTGAGGAGTGTGGGGTATATCAGTGTGTTACAGTGATGGGTGTGTGGTATATCAGAGTGTTACAGTGAGGGGTGTGGGGTGTATCAGAGTGTTACAGTGAGGGGTGTGGGGTATATCAGAGCGTTACAATGAGGGGTGTGGGGTATATCAGAGTGTTACAGTGAGGGGTGTGGGGTATATCAGAGTGTTACAGTGAGGGGTGTGTGGTATATCAGTGTTACAGTGAGTGGTGTGGGGTATATCAGAGTGTTACAGTGAGGGTTTTGGGGTATATCAGAGTGTTACAGTGAGGGGTTTGGAGTATATCAGAGTGTTACAGCGAGGGGTGTGGGGCATTTCAGAGTCTTACGGTGAGGGGTGTGGGGTATATCAGAGTGTTACAGTGAGGGCTGTGGGGTATATCAGAGTGTTACAGTGTGGGGTGTGGGGCATTTCAGAGTGTTACAGTGAGGGTTGTGGGGTATATCAGAGTGTTAAAGTGAGGGGTGTGGGGTATATCAGAGTGTTACAGTGAGGGGTGTGGGCTATATCAGAGTGTTTCAGTGAGGGGTGTGGGGTATTTCAGAGTGTTACAGTGAGTGGTGTGGGGTATATCAGAGTGTTACAGGGAGGGGTGTGGGGTATTTCAGAGTGTTACAGTGAGGGTTGTGGGGTATATCAGTGTGTTACAGTGAGTGGTGTGGGGTATATCAGAGTGTTACAGGGAGGGGTTTGGGGTATATCAGAGTGTTACAGTGAGGGTGTGGGGTATATCAGAGTGTTACAGTGAGGGGTGTGGGGTATATCAGAGTGTTACAGTGAGGGGTGTGGGGTATATCAGAGTGTTACAGTGAGGGGTGTGGGGTATATCAGAGTGTTACAGTGAGGGGTGTGGGGTATATCAGAGTGTTACAGTGAGGGGTGTGGGGTATATCAGAGTGTTACAGTGAGGGGTGTGGGGTATATCAGAGTGTTACAGTGAGGGGTGTGGGGTATATCAGAGTGTTACAGTGAGGGGTGTGGGGTATATCAGAGTGTTACAGTGAGGGGTGTGGGGTATATCAGAGTGTTACAGTGAGGGGTGTGGGGTATATCAGAGTGTTACAGTGAGGGGTGTGGGGTATATCAGAGTGTTACAGTGAGGGGTGTGGGGTATATCAGAGTGTTACAGTGAGGGGTGTGGGGTATATCAGAGTGTTACAGTGAGGGGTGTGGGGTATATCAGAGTGTTACAGTGAGGGGTGTGGGGTATATCAGAGTGTTACAGTGAGGAGTGTGGGGTATATCAGAGTGTTACAGTGAGGGGTGTGGGGTATATCAGAGTGTTACAGTGAGGGGTGTGGGGTATATCAGAGTGTTACAGTGAGGGTGTGGGGTATATCAGAGTGTTACAGTGAGGGGTGTGGGTATATCAGAGTGTTACAGTGAGGGGTGTGGGGTATATCAGAGTGTTACAGTGAGGGGTGTGGGGTATATCAGAGTGTTACAGTGAGGGGTGTGGGGTATATCAGAGTGTTACAGTGAGGGGTGTTGGGTATATCAGAGTGTTACAGTGAGGGGTGTGGGCTATATCAGAGTGTTACAGTGAGGGGTGTGGGATATATCAGAGTGTTACAGTGAGGGGTGTGGGGTATATCAGAGTGTTACAGTGAGGGTGTGGTGTATATCAGAGTGTTATAGTCAGGGGTGTGTGGTATATCAGAGTGTTACAGTGAGGGTTGTGGGGTATATCAGAGTGTTACAGTGAGGGGTGTGGGGTATATCAGAGTGTTACAGTGAGGGGTGTGGGGTATATCAGAGTGTTACAGTGAGGGGTGTGGGGTATATCAGAGTGTTACAGTGAGGGGTGTGGGGTATATCAGAGTGTTACAGTGAGGGGTGTGGGGTATATCAGAGTGTTACAGTGAGGGGTGTGGGGTATATCAGAGTGTTACAGTGAGGGTGTGGGGTATATCAGAGTGTTACAGTGAGGGGTGTGGGGATATCAGAGTGTTACAGTGAGGGTGTGGGATATATCAGAGTGTTACAGTGAGGGGTGTGGGGTATATCAGAGTGTTACAGTGAGGGGTGTGGGGTATATCAGAGTGTTACAGTGAGGGGTGTGGGGTATATCAGAGTGTTACAGTGAGTGGTGTGGGGTATATCAGAGTGTTACAGTGAGGGGTGTGGGGTATATCAGAGTGTTACAGTGAGGGGTGTGGGGTATATCAGAGTGTTACAGTGAGGGGTGTGGGGTATATCAGATTGTTACAGTGAGTGTTTGGGGATATATCAGAGTGTTACAGTGGTGAGTGTGGGGTATATCAGAGTGTTACAGTGAGGGGTATGGGGTATATCAGAGTGTTACAGTGAGGGGTGTGGGGTATATCAGAGTGTTACAGTGAGGGTTGTGGGGTATTTCAGAGTGTTACAGTGAGGGTTGTGGGCTATATCAGAGTGTTACAGTGAGGGGTGTGGGGTATATCAGAGTGTTACAGTGAGGGGTGTGGGGTATATCAGAGTGTTACAGGGAGGGGTGTGGGGTATATCAGAGTGTTGCATTGAGGGGTGTGGGGTATATCAGAGTGTTACAGTGAGGGGTGTGGGGTATATCAGAGTGTTACAATGAGGGGTGTGGGGTATATCAGAGTGTTACAGTGAGGGGTGTGGGGTATATCAGAGTGTTACAGTGAGGGGTGTGGGGTATATCAGATTGTTACAGTGAGGGGTGTGGGTATATCAGAGTGTTACAGTGAGGGGTGTGGGGTATATCAGAGTGTTACAGTGAGGGGTGTGGGGTATATCAGAGTGTTACAGTGAGGGGTGTGGGGTATATCAGAGTGTTACAGTGAGGGGTGTGGGGTATATCAGAGTGTTACAGTGAGGGGTGTGGGTATATCAGAGTGTTACAGTGAGGGGTGTGGGGTATATCAGAGTGTTACAGTGAGGGGTGTGGGGTATATCAGAGTGTTACAGTGAGGGGTGTGGGGTATATCAGAGTGTTACAGTGAGGGGTGTGGGGTATATCAGAGTGTTACAGTGAGGGGTGTGGGGTATATCAGAGTGTTACAGTGAGGGGTGTGGGGTATATCAGAGTGTTACAGTGAGGGGTGTGGGGTATATCAGAGTGTTACAGTGAGGGGTGTGGGGTATATCAGAGTGTTACAGTGAGGGGTGTGGGGTATATCAGAGTGTTACAGTGAGGGGTGTGGGGTATATCAGAGTGTTACAGTGAGGGGTTTGGAGTATATCAGAGTGTTACAGTGAGGGGTGTGGGGTATATCAGAGTGTTACAGGGAGGGGTTTGGGGTATTTCAGAGTGTTACAGTGAGGGTTGTGGGGTATATCAGTGTGTTACAGTGAGGGGTGTGTGGCATATCAGAGTGTTACAGTGTGGGGTGTGGGGTATTTCAGACCTTTACAGTGAGGGGTGTGGGTTTTATCAGAGTGTTACAGTGAGGGGTGTGGTGTATATCAGAGTGTTACAGTGAGGGGTGTGGGGTATATCAGAGTGTTACAGTGAGGGGTGTGGGATATATCAGAGTGTTACAGTGATGGGTTTGGAATATAACAGTTTGTCACAGTGAGGGGTGTGGGGTATATCAGAGTGTTACAGTGAGGGGTGTGGGCTATATCAGAGCGTTACAGTGAGGGGTGTGGGGTATATCAGAGTGTTACAGTGAGGGGTGGGGCGTATATTAGTTTGTTACAGTGAGGGGTATGGGGTATATCAGAGTGTTACAGTGAGGGGTGTGGGGTATTTCAGAGTCTTACAGTGAGGGGTGTTGGGTATATCAGAGTGTTACAGTGAGGGGTGTGGGGTATATCAGAGTGTTACAGTGAGGGGTGTGGGGTATTTCAGAGTGTTAGAGTGAGGGGTGTGTGGTATATCAGAGTGTTACAGTGAGGAGTGTGGGGTATTTCAGAGTGTTAGAGTGAGGGGTGTGGGGTATATCAGAGTGTTTCAGTGAGGGGTGTGGGGTATATCAGAGTGTGACAGTGAGTGGTGTGGGGTATATCAGAGTGTTACAGGGAGGGGTGTGGGGAATATCAGAGTGTTACAGTGAGGGGTGTGGGGTATATCAGTGTGTCACAGTGAGGGGTGTGGGGTATATCAGAGTGTTACAGTGAGGGGTGTGGTGTATTTCAGAGTGTTACAGTGAGGGGTGTGGGTTATATCAGAGTGTTACAGTGAGGGGTGTGGGCTATATCAGATTGTTACAGTGAGGGGTGCGGGATATATCAGAGTATTACAGTGAGGGTTGTGGTGTATATCAGACTGTTACAATGAGTTGCGTGGGGTATTTCAGAGTGTTAGAGTGAGGGGTGTGTGGTAAATCAGAGTGTTACAGTGAGGGGTTGGGGTATATCAGAGTGTTACAGTGAGGGGTGTGGGGTATATCAGAGTGTTACAGTGAGGGGCTGTGGGGTATATCAGAGTGTTACAGTGAGGGATGTGGTGTATATCAGAGTGTTACAGTGAGGGCTGTGGGTATATCAGAGTGTTACAGTGAGGGCTGTGGGTATATCAGAGTGTTACAGTGAGGACTGTGGGGTATATCAGAGTGTTACAGTGAGGGGTGTGGTGTATATCAGAGTGTTACAGTGAGGGTGTGGAGGATATCAGAGGGTTACAGAGTGAGGGGTGTGGGGTATATCAGAGTGTTTACAGTGAGGGGTGTGGTGTATATCAGAGTGTTACAGTGAGGGTGTGGGAATATCAGAGTGTTACAGTGAGGGGTGTGGGTATATCAGAGTGTTACAGTGAGGGGTGTGGGGTATATCAGAGTGTTACAGTGAGGGGTGTGGGATATATCAGAGTGTTACAGTGATGGGTGTGGGACATAACAGAGTGTCACTGTGAGTGGTGTCGGGTATATCAGAGTGTCACACTGATGGGTGTGGGGTATATCAGAGTGTTACAGTGAGGGGTGTGGGGTATATCAGAGTGTTACAGTGAGGGGTGTGGGGTATATCAGAGTGTTGCAGTGAGGGGTGTGGGGTATTTCAGAGTGTTACAGTGAGGGTTGTGGGCTATATCAGAGTGTTACAGTGAGGGGTGTGGGGTATTTCAGAGTGTTACAGTGAGGGGTGTGGGGTATATCAGATTGTTACAGTGAGGGGTGTGGGGTATATCAGAGTGTTGCAGTTAGGGGTGTGGGGTATATCAGAGTGTTACAGTGGGGGTGTGGGGTATATCAGTGTGTTACAGTGAGGGGTGTGGGGTATATCAGAGTGTTACAGTGAGGGATCTGGTGTATATCAGAGTCTTACAGTGAGGGGTGTGGGGTATATCAGAGTATTACAGTGAGGGGTGTGGGGTATATCAGAGTGTTACAGTGAGGGGTGGGGCGTATATTAGTTTGTTACAGTGAGGGGTGTGGGGTATATCAGAGTGTTACAATGAGTTGCGTGGTGTATCTCAGAGTGTCACAGTGAGGGGTGTGGGGTATATCAGAGTGTTAATGTGAGGGGTGTGGGGTATATCAGTGTGTTACAGTGAGGCGTGTGGGGTATATAAGACTGTTACAGTGAGGGTTGTGGTGTATATCAGTGTGTTACATTGACGGGTATGGTGTATATCAGAGTGTTACAGTGAGGGGTGTGGGGTATTTCAGAGTCTTACGGTGAGGGGTATGGGGTATATCAAAGTGTTACAGTGAGGGGTGTGGGATATATCAGAGTGTTACAATGAGGGGTGTGGGGTATATCAGAGTGTTACAGTTAGTGGTGTGGGATATATCAGAGTGTCACAGGGAGGGGTGTGGGGTATATCAGAGTGTTACATTGAGGGGTGTGGGGTATATCAGAGTCTTACGGTGAGAGGTGTGGGGTATATCAGAGTGTTACAGTGAGGGGTGTGGGATATATCAGAGTGTTACAATGAGGGGTGTGGGGTATATCAGAGTGTTACAGTTCGGGGTGTGGGATATATCAGGGTGTCACAGGGAGGGGTGTGGGGTATATCAGAGTGTTACATTGAGGGGTGTTGGGTATATCAGAGCGTTGCAGTGAGGGGTGTGGGGTATATCAGAGTGTGACATTGAGGGGTGTGGGATATATCAGAGTCTTACAGTGAGGGGTTTGGTGTATATCAGAGTGTAACAGTGAGGGCTGTGGTGTATATCAGAGTATTACAGTGACGGGTGTGGGGTATATCAGAGTGTTACAGTGTGGGGTGTGGGGCATTTCAGAGTGTTACAGTGAGGGTTGTGGGGTATATCAGAGTGTTAAAGTGAGGGGTGTGGGGTATATCAGAGTGTTACAGTGAGGGGTGTGGGCTATATCAGAGTGTTTCAGTGAGGAGTGTGGGGTATTTCAGAGTGTTACAGTGAGGGGTGTGGGGTATATCAGAGTGTTACAGGGAGGGGTGTGGGGTATTTCAGAGTGTTATATTGAGGGGCTGTTGGGTATATCAGTGTGTTACAGTGAGGGGTGTGAGATATATCAGAGTGTTACAGTGAGGGGTGTGGTGTATATCAGAGTGTTACAGTGAGGGGTGTGGGGTATATCAGAGTGTTACAGTGAGGGGTGTGGGATATATCAGAGTGTTACAGTGATGGGTTTGGAATATAACAGTTTGTCACAGTGAGGGGTGTGGGGTATATCAGAGCGTTACAGTGAGGGGTGTGGGGTATATCAGAGTGTTACAGTGAGGGGTGGGGCGTATATTAGTTTGTTACAGTGAGGGGTATGGGGTATATCAGAGTGTTACAGTGAGGGGTGTGGGGTATTTCAGAGTCTTACAGTGAGGGGTGTTGGGTATATCAGAGTGTTACAGTGAGGGGTGTGGGGTATATCAGAGTGTTACAGTGAGGGGTGTGGGGTATATCAGAGTGTTAGAGTGAGGGGTGTGTGGTATATCAGAGTGTTACAGTGAGTGGTGTGGGGTATTTCAGAGTGTTAGAGTGAGGGGTGTGGGGTATATCAGAGTGTTACAGTGAGGGGTGTGGGGTATATCAGATTTTTACAGTGAGTGGTGTGGGGTATATCAGAGTGTTACAGTGAGGGGTGTGGGGAATATCAGAGTGTTACAGTGAGGGGTGTGGGGTATATCAGTGTGTCACAGTGAGGGGTGTGGGGTATATCAGAGTGTTACAGTGAGGGGTGTGGTGTATATCAGAGTGTTACAGTGAGGGGTGTGGGTTATATCAGAGTGTTACAGTGAGGGGTGTGGGCTATATCAGAGTGTTACAGTGAGGGGTGTGGGATATATCAGAGTATTACAGTGAGGGTTGTGGTGTATATCAGAGTGTTACAGTGAGGTGTGTGGTGTATATCAGAGTGTTACAGTGAGGGGTGTGGGGTATATCAGAGTGTTACAGTGAGGGGTTTGGGGTATATCAGAGTGTTACAGTGAGGGGTGTGGAGTATATCAGAGTGTTACAGTGAGGCTGTTGGGGTATATCAGAGTGTTACAGTGAGAGGTGTGGGGTATATCAGAGTGTTACAGTGAGGGGTGTGGGGTATATCAGAGTGTTACAGTGAGGGTTGTGGGGTATATCAGAGTGTTACAGTGAGGGGTGTGGGGTAGATCAGAGTGTTACAGTGAGGGTTGTGGGGTATATCAGAGTGTTAAAGTGAGGGGTGTGGGGTATATCAGAGTGTTACAGTGAGGGGTGTGGGCTATATCAGAGTGTTTCAGTGAGGAGTGTGGGGTATTTCAGAGTGTTACAGTGAGTGGTGTGGGGTATATCAGAGTGTTACAGGGAGGGGTTTGGGGTATTTCAGAGTGTTACAGTGAGGGTTGTGGGGTATATCAGTGTGTTACAGTGAGGGGTGTGGGGCATATCAGAGTGTTACAGTGAGGGGTGTGGGATATATCAGAGTGTTACAGTGATGGGTGTGGGACATAACAGAATGTCACTGTGAGGTGTGTGGGATATATCAGAGTGTTACAGTGAGGTGTGTGGGGTATATCAGAGTGTTACTGTGAGGGGTATGGGGTATATCAGAATGTTACAGTGAGGGGTGTGGGGTATATCAGAGTGTTGCAGTGAGGGGTGTGGGGTATTTCAGAGTGTTACAGTGAGGGTTGTGGGCTATATCAGAGTGTTACAGTGAGGGGTGTGGGGTATTTCAGAGTGTTTCAGTGAGGGGTGTGGGGTATATCAGATTGTTACAGGGAGGGGTGTGGGGTATATCAGAGTGTTGCATTTAGGGGTGTGGGGTATATCAGTGTGTTACAGTGGGGGTGTGGGGTATATCAGTGTGTTACAATGAGGGGTTTGGGGTATATCAGAATGTTACAGTGAGGGGTGTGGGTTATATCAGAGTCTTACAGTGAGGGGTGTGGGGTATATCAGAGTGTTAGAGTGAGGGGTGTGGGGTATATCAGAGTGTTTCAGTGAGGGGTGTGGGGTATTTCAGAGAGTTACAGTGAGTGGTGTGGGGTATATCAGAGTGTTACAGGGAGGGGTGTGGGGAATATCAGAGTGTTACAGTGAGGGGTGTGGGGTATATCAGATTGTTACAGTGAGGGGTGTGGGGTATATCAGAGTGTTACAGTGAGGGGTGTGGTGTATTTCAGAGTGTTACAGTGAGGGGTGTGGGTTATATCAGAGTGTTACAGTGAGGGGTGTGGGCTATATCAGATTGTTACAGTGAGGGGTGCGGGATATATCAGAGTATTACAGTGAGGGTTGTGGTGTATATCAGACTGTTACAATGAGTTGCGTGGTGTATCTCAGAGTGTTACAGTGAGGGGTGTGCGGTATATCAGAGTGTTACAGTGAAGGTTGTGGGGTATATCAGAGTGTTAATGTGAGGGGTGTGGGGTATATCAGTGTGTTACAGTGAGGCGTGTGGGGTATATAAGACTGTTACAGTGAGGGTTGTGGTGTATATCAGTGTGTTACATTGACGGGTATGGTGTATATCAGAGTGTTACAGTGAGGAGTGTGGGGTATTTCAGAGACTTACAGTGAGGCGTGTGGGGTATATCAGAGTGTTACAGTGAGAGGTGTCGGGTACATCAGAGTGTTACAGTGAGGGGTGTGGGTTATATCAGAGTATTACAGTGAGCGGTGTGGGGTATATCAGAGTGTTACAGTGAGGGGTGTGGGGTATATCAGAGTATTACAGTGAGGGTTGTGGGGTATATCAGACTGTTACAGTGAGTTGTGTGGTGTATCTCAGAGTGTTACAGTGAGGGGTGTGGGGTATATCAGAGTGTTACAGTGAGGGGTGTGGGATATATCAGAGTGTTACAGTGATGGGTGTGGGACATAACAGAATGTCACTGTGAGGTGTGTGGGATATATCAGAGTGTTACAGTGAGGTGTGTGGGGTATATCAGAGTGTTACAGTGAGGGGTATGGGGTATATCAGAGTGTTACAGTGAGGGGTGTGGGGTATATCAGAGTGTTACTGTGAGGGGTATGGGGTATATCAGAGTGTTACAGTGAGGGGTGTGGGGTATATCAGAGTGTTACAGTGAGGGGTGTGGGGTATTTCAGAGTGTTACAGTGAGGGGTGTGCGGTATTTCAGAATGTTACAGTGAGGGGTGTGGGGTATATCAGATTGTTACAGTGAGGGGTGTGGGGTATATCAGAGTGTTGCATTTAGGGGTGTGGGGTATATCAGTGTGTTACAGTGAGGGGTGTGGGGTATATCAGTGTGTTACAGTGAGGGGTTTGGGGTATATCAGAGTGTTACAGTGAGGGGTGTGGGTTATATCAGAGTCTTACAGTGAGGGGTGTGGGGTATATCAGATTGTTACAGTGAGGGGTGTGGGGTATATCGGAGCGTTACAGTGAGGGGTGTGGGGTAAATCCGAGTGTTACAGTGAGGGGTGTGGGGTATATCAGAGTGTTACAGTGAGGGGTGTGGGGTATATCAGTGTGTTACAGTGAGGGGTGTGGAGCATATCAGTGTGTTACATTGAGGGGTATGGTGTATATCAGAGTGTTACAGTGAGGTGTGTGGGGTATTTCAGAGTCTTACAGTGAGGCGTGTGGGGTATATCAGAGTGTTACAGTGAGAGGTGTGGGGTATATCAGAGTGTTACAGTGAGGGGTGTGGGTTATATCAGAGTATTACAGTGAGGGTTGTGGTGTATATCAGACTGTTACAATGAGTTGTGTGGTGTATCTCAGAGTGTTACAGTGAGGGGTGTGGTGTATATCAGAGTGTTACAGTGAGGGTTGTGGGGTATATCAGAGTGTTAATGTGAGGGGTGTGGGGTATATCAGTGTGTTACAGTGAGGCGTGTGGGGTATATAAGACTGTTACAGTGAGGGTTGTGGTGTATATCAGAGTGTTACAGTGAGGGGTGTGGAGCATATCAGTGTGTTACAGTGAGGGGTATGGTGTATATCAGAGTGTTACAGTGAGGGGTGTGGGGTATTTCAGAGTCTTACAGTGAGGCGTGTGGGGTATATCATAGTGTTACAGTGAGAGGTGTCGGGTACATCAGACTGTTACAGTGAGGGGTATGGGTTATATCAGAGTATTACAGTGAGCGGTGTGGGGTATATCAGAGTGTTACAGTGAGGGGTGTGGGGTATATCAGAGTATTACAGTGAGGGTTGTGGGGTATATCAGACTGTTACAGTGAGTTGTGTGGTGTATCTCAGAGTGTTACAGTGAGGGGTGTGGGGTATATCAGAGTGTTACAGTGAGGGGTGTGGGATATATCAGAGTGTTACAGTGAGGGGTGTGGGGTATATCAGAGTGTTACAGTGAGGGGTGTGGGATATATCAGAGTGTTACAGTGAGGGGTGTGGGGTATTTCAGAGTGTTAGAGTGAGGGGTGTGCTGTATCTCAGAGTGTTACAGTGAGGGGTGTGGGGTATATCAGAGTGTTACAGTGAGGGGTGTGGGATATATCAGAGTGTTACAGTGATGGGTGTGGGGTATATCAGATTGTTACAGTGAGGGGTGTGGGGTATTTCGGAACTTACAGTGAGGGGTGTGGGGTTATTTCAGAGTGTTACAGTGAGGGTGTGGGGTATATCAGAGTGTTACAGTGAGGGGTGTGGGGTAATTTCAGAGTGTTACAGTGAGGGGTGTTGGGGTATTATCAGATTGTTCAGTGAGGGGTTGTGGGGTACATCAGAGTGTTACATTGAGGGGTGGGGTATATCAGTGTGTTACAGTGGGGGTGTGGGGTATATCAGTGTGTTACAGTGAGGGGTTTGGGGTATATCAGAGTGTTACAGTGAGGGGTGTGGGTTATATCAGAGTGTTACAGTGAGGGGTGTGGGGTATATCAGATTGTTACAGTGAGGGGTGTGGGGTATATCAGAGTGTTACAGTGAGGGGTGTGGGGTATATCAGAGTGTTACAGTGAGGGTTTTGGGATATATCAGAGTCTTACAGTGAGGGGTTTGGGGTATCAGAGTGTTACAGTGAGGGCTGCTTAGTATATCAGAATGTTGCAGTGAGGGGTGTGGAGTATATCAGAATGTTACAGTGAGGTGTGTGGGGTATATCAGAGTCTCACAGTGAGGGGTGTGGGGTTTATCAGAGTGTCACAGTGAGGGGTGTGGGGTATATCCGAGTGTTACAGTGAGCGGTGTGGGGTTTATCAGTGTTTTACAGTGATGGATGTAGGGTATATCAGAGTGTTACAGTGAGGGGTGTGGGGTATATCAGAGTGTTACAGTGAGGGGTGTGGGGTATATCGGAGCGTTACAGTGAGGGGTGTGGGGTAAATCAGAGTGTTACAGTGAGGGTTGTGGGGTATATCAGAGTGTTACAGTGAGGGGTGTGGGGTATATCAGTGTGTTACAGTGAGGGGTGTGGAGCATATCAGTGTGTTACATTGAGGGGTATGGGGTATATCAGAGTGTTACAGTGAGGCGTGTGGGGTATATCAGAGTGTTACAGTGAGAGGTGTGGGGTATATCAGAGTGTTACAGTGAGGGGTGTGGGTTATATCAGAGTATTACAGTGAGGGGTGTGGGGTATATCAGACTGTTACAGTGAGGGGTCTGGAGTATATCAGTGTGTTACAGTGAGGGGTCTGGAGTATATCAGAGTGTTACAGTGAGGGGTGTGGGGTATTTCAGAGTGTTACAGTGAGGGGTGTGGGGTATATCAGAGTGTTACAGTGAGGTGTTTTGGGTATATCAGAGTGTTACAATGAGGGTTTTGGGGTATATCAGGGTGCTATAGTTAGTCATGTGGGGTATATATGGTTGTATCCCACACATTTCTCTCCCTTGCCCATTTTACTGCTGGAGCTGGTGTGTTTTGTAGTTGTTGCTTTGATGTAAGGTTCGATGTACGTTGTGATGTAACGTTTGATGTACGTTGTATTGTAAAGTTTGATGTAAGCTGTGATGTAAAGTTTGATGTAAGTTGTGATGTAAAGTTTGATTCTAAGTTGTGATGCAAGGTTTGATGTAAGTTGTGATTTAAGGTTTGATGTAAGTTGTGATGTAAGGTTTGATGTAAGTTGTGATGTAAAGTTTGATGTAAGTTGTGATGTAATGTTTGATGTAAGTTGTGATGTAAGGTTTGATGTAAGTTGTGATGTAAAGTTTGGACAAGGACAATAGGACAGGCCCCTTGGGCAGAATGGAAACAGAACCCTTGGAATCACTTATCTAAATGTTGGATGCCATGTCTAGATCATAGATTGGACATGCTCGGAGGGGCTGAATGACCTGGTTGATCGCTGACTATTATGTGTGAAATGTGTCAGTGGGAGAATGGGGTATTTTGCTCTCCCACCATGGAATCTGCTCACTCTCTGTACCTTTCTACTCTTGTCCCTTGCTGCTTCTGCACAATCCCATTCCTCTGTCAGACAGTCCTACATATTAGCTTCAGCTTGATTTATTGAGCTGATGCACACTGCACACGATGACCTTTCTTAATAAAGCTTCACCATCCCAGAACTTGTGCTCCCGATCTATTTATTGCAGCCACTAAATCCCACATGAAGTTACCTCTAGACTGAGAAACTCATCCAATTTGCCAAGTGCTCCCATAGTGAGGCTTGTTCAAAACGGGGCATAAAGGTAAGCCCAGGAAATATAAGCTAGCCAATTTCACCTCTGTAGTGGGAAAGCTTTTAGAAATGATAATTTGGGGACAAAGTGAGTGGCCACTTGGGCAAATGTGGGTTAATCAAGGAAAGTCAGCACGGATTTGTTAATGTAAATCAGATTTAACTCACTTGCTGGGGTTTTTTCGATTTGGTAATATAGAGAGGGTTGATGTGGCTAATGCTGTTGATGTGATGTACAAGGACTTCCGAAAGGTGTTTGATTAGGTGCCACACGATAGGCTTGTCAGCAACGTTGAAGCCCAACGAATAAAAGGGACAGTGGCAGTAGCAGTACAAGTGACAGAAAACAGAGAGTAGTGGTGAATGGTTGTATCTTAGACTGGTGAAGGTTTTTAGTGGAATTGGGGTCAGGGTCAGTTTGTGGACCTCTGCTTTCTTGCTACATATCAATGGCTTAGACTCAGTGGACAGGACACAATTTCATAATTTGCAGATGACACAAAACTTAAAATATGGTGAATGTGAGGAGGAGGGTGGTGATAAATTTCAAAAGGACATGGACAGGCTGGTGGAATGAGCTGACATGTGGCAGATGAGATATAACTCAGAGAGATGTGAAGGAATAGGTTTTGGTAGAAAGAATGCAGGGCGACAGTTTAATCTAAAGGGTACGAGTCTAAAGGGGCTGCAGGAGCGGAGAGACCTGAGGAAATATGTTCACAAACCCCTGAAGGTGACAGGACAGGGTCAGAAAGTGGTCAAGAAAGGCATTCGGGATCCTGGACTTTTTACCTAGGGGCAGAGAGCACAAAGTTAAGCGAGTCATGATGGCCCTTTATGAAACACTGGATCAGTCTCAACGGGAATATTTAGTCCAATTGTGGGGCATTGCATTGAGGAAGGCTGAGAAGGCTTTAGAGAGGGTGCAGAAAAGATTTGTGAGAATGGTTCCAGGGGTGAGGGACTTCAGTTATGCGTTCAGCCTGGAGAAGCTGGGTCTGTTCTCCTTAGGGAAGAGGAGATGAAGGGGAGGTTTGATAGAGGTGTTCAAAATCATGAGGGATCTGGACAGAGTAAACAGGGAGAAACAGTTCCCATCGGTGGAAGGATTGAGAACCAGAGGTGAACAACTTTAGGTGAATGGCAAAAGAAGCAACAAGAACATGAGGTAAAACCTTTTTCTACAGGTGAACGGCTGGGATCTGGAATGAGGGTGGATGCAGGTGTAATTGTGGCTTTAAGAAGGGAATTGGATAAGCAGCAGAAGAGGAGACCTAATGGGAAAGGGTGGGGAAGTGGGACCAGGTGAGCTGCCTCTTGCTGAATGCCAGCATGGGTATGATGCGCTGAGTAGCCTCATTCTCTTTTCTGTAACCATTCTATGATTCAATATGATTCTAAATACAAATCCTTGAGACTTTAATTGAGTGAATTTCATGGGCTATTGAATTTGATGCATAATTAAATCAATTTCACATTTTTGGTGACAGTCACAGCATCAAACGTTTCCAAGGCTGATAGAGCACAAACCAGATACGATAATAAAAACAACTGGCTGCATTTATACAGTGCCTCTAATGTAACAACATATCTCAAAATGCTTTCCAGTAGCGTTAGGGAACAGGATTTCACACTGAACCACACGAGGAGATATTAGACCGAATTATCAAAACTCCCTCTACACTGACCCCATCAAACACTCCCAGGACAGGTACAGCACGAGGTTAGATACAGAGTAAAACCCTCTACACCGTCCCCATCAAACACTCCCAGGACAGGTACAGCACGAGGTTAGATACAGAGTAAAACTCCTTCTACACTGTCCCCATCAAACACTCCCAGGACAGGTACAGCACGGGGTTAGATACAGAGTAAAGCTCCCTCTACACTGTCCCCATCAAACACTCCCAGGACAGGTACAGCACGGGGTTAGATACAGAGTAAAGCTCCCTCTACACTGTCCCCATCAAACACTCCCAGGACAGGTACAGCATGGAGTTAGATACAGAGTAAATCTCCCTCTACACTGTCCCCATCAAACACTCCCAGGACAGGTACAGCATGGAGTTAGATACAGAGTAAAGCTCCCTCTACACTGTCCCCATCAAACACTCCCAGGACAGGTACAGCATGGAGTTAGATACAGAGTAAAGCTCCCGCTACACTGTCCCCATCAAACACTCCCAGGACAGGTACAGCACGGAGTTAGATACAGAGTAAATCTCACTCTACACTGTCCCCATCAAACAGCACTGCAGCAACTCATCAAGGCTCCTGAGACAGCACCTTCCAAACCCACAACCACCACCATCTAGAAGGACAAGGGCAGCAGATAGATGGGAACACCCCCACCTGGAAGTTCCCCTCCAAGCCAAACACCATACTGACTTGGAAATATATCGCCGTTCCTTCACTGTCGCTGGGTCAAAATCCCTCCCTAACAGCACGGTGGGGTGTACCTACACCACATGGACTGCAGCGGTTCAAGAAGGCAGCTCACCACCACCTTCTCAAGGGGCAATTAGGGACGGGTAATAAATGATGGCCTTGCCACTGGTGCCCCCAGCCCATGGACGAATAAAAGAAAAATTACCCTTCCTCACTATCCTCAGTTTTCCTTATTACCACCATTTCAGTGTTCATAACTTGGGTTGTTTAAGCCTGGATTTGAATTTGGAATGTTTTTCTGGCTGAGGTGCAGACTGAGAGTCCTCCATAACACTACCAGGTATGTTTGGATGAAGACAGACCCTCTCGCTCCTTTCAATCTCGCTCTCTGAGAGCTTCTGTCCCCCCTGTCCTCCTGTCACGCCATCTAGAAATTCCTGAAAGGAATCTGTTTGAAGATATATGCAGATCATTTGAAAGTGAAAGCGAGGTGGGGGGGAGGACTGGAATTCACACGACACCTTCGCACATCTCACAAACACCTCAAAACACTCCGCACACAATAAATTACCTGAAACGGTTGCCACGGAAACATACTCTGGCAGCCATTTTGTCTTACCAAGTCTGAAACAACCCTACTGGTTGGGAATTCGTTTTTTGTTAACCCTGCTTGATGGTCTTAATGCTATTCGTTTAACTTTTCACTTTCGTTTAAGGATGGGACACGCTGTGCAGTGCACTATTCCCAAACCTTCCTCCTTTCCCCTTTTTGGGACACAGTGTCTAAAGGAATCTCCATCTGGGTCTCTCCCAATCCTCTTCCAACCCACCCGGTTCAATCAAATGTCAGAACATGGGTCTTGGATGCTGTCCCACGTTAGTGACTCCATCCCCACAGAGTTAAACAGGAAAGGTGGCAATGAGCCACTGGCTCAGGGACTTCCCATTGTGGAGTGAGTTACAAGACCACTGAAAGTTCACCTTTCAATCTGCCACTTTATTGACAGAGAGAATAATCTGCACTTGTATAGCGCCTTTGATCTCAGGACATCCCAAAGCATTTTACAATCACCGAAGTATTCTTGAAGTGTAGTCATTGTTGTAGAGTAGGAAATGTGGCAGCCAATTTGTGCACAGGAAGCTCCCATGAACAGCAAAGTGGCAATGACCCAGGCCCTTTGCTTTCATGATGTCGCTAAGGGCTAAATGTTGGCAGGGCACCGGGAAGAATTCCTTTGCACAAAGAGTGGACACAGAATCTTTTAAGTCCACCCAAGAGGGCTTACACCTCAGCTCCAGGACATCACTGCAGGAGTTCCTCAGGGCAGTGTCCTTGGCCCAACCACCTTCAGCTGCTTCATCAATGACCTTCTTTCCATCATAAGGTCAGAAGTGGGGATGTTCACTGATGATTGCACAATGTTCAGAACCATTCATGACTCCTCAGATACTGAAGCAGTCCATGTCCAAATGCATCAAGACCTGGACAATATCCAGCCTTGGGCTGACAAGTGGCAAGTAACATTCACGCCACACAAGTGTCAGGCAATAACCATCTTCAACAAGAGAGAATCCAACCATCACCCCTTGACATCCAATGGCATTACCATCACTGAATCCCCCACTGTCAGCATCCTTTGACCAGAAACGGAACTGGACCAGCTGTATAAATACTGTGGCTACAAGAGCAGGTCAGAGTCTGGGAATCCTGCGACGAGTAACTCACCTCCTGGCTCCGTCTTTAGACAAGTATTGCTTCGAAAGGTTTTCTCCATTGTGAGTCAAACCCATCCTGATACAGCGTTATTGTGCCTCTACAAATGCCCCTTATGAAACAGCGTTCGATTAACCACGATCGGCCTGAAGCCAGTGATAAATTCAACATCTCTCACACCGGCCAGCGTGCACTGGGAGGGAGTCAGAGGTGCTTCATTTTTTTCTCTCTCTCTCTTCTTTGAAACATGCGCAAAAGAAATCTTGAGGATTTGACAACACAAGGATAATATGTGGGTTGATAAATTATGTGGCATTGCTGAGTCAGGAAGTTCTCTCCTGAGGGAATGCTGGTGGCTGTTCCTGACGAATGATAAATGGATTTAATATTTTTCTGCTTGGCTTACGGCCAGATGGAATTAAGGGAGGGATTGAAGGCTTATGGCATTTCCACTTGATGCCGGTGTGTTGGTAAATCCTGGGGGCAGCTGGGGGAACCTGCGGCCTATCGGTGAGGTAAGAACATTAGCAGCAAGGACATCTTTTCCCCTTGGTAAGTGGCGCACTGCCAGCTTCCATGTGTCACGTCGACTCGCTGCTCTTTAAGCTGACAAAAGGATGATGGCAGGAAGCCAAGATTGAAGAGCGGAGAATGTGAGGGATCAATGACTATCCTGAAATTTCTCTCCTGTACCTTTGGGAAAATGGGCAATTAAATAAAGGGGCCAGGAATTTCAGAGAGTCACCAATAACTCCAAGCGGGAATTCGGGAGAAACTCCTTTACCCAGGGAGTGGGTGAGAGTGTGGAACTTGCTACCACAGGGAGGGGTTGAGGTGAATAGCATGGATGCATTTAGGGGGAAGCTTGATAAACGGAGGAGAGGGAAAGGAATAGAAGGATATGCTGATGGGATGAGATGAAGAGGAGGCTCATATGGAGTATAAACACTGTCATGGACCAATGGGGCAAAATGGCCTGTTCTGTGTTGTAAAATTCAGTGTAATTCTGTTAATATGAAGTAGAGTGGCTGTGCTTTCAGCTGCTTAGACCTTGAGCTGTGGGATTCCCTTCCTCAACATCTCCTCCTCTTGACCCTTCTCCTAGTGCGCAAAAGAAAACAGTAAAAGCTGGGAAATAAGCAGACAGTCTGAATTGGTCTTCCATTTTAAGGTGTGGAAGACCAGTTCAGATCAGCACCCTTGTTTCCCAGTTTTTACTTTTTCTTACTTCACTCTTTGGCCAAGATTCTGGTCACCCATCTTAACATCTCCTGATGTGATGTGATGTTTGATTTTGCCCCTGTGAAGCACCTTGGGATGTTCTATCACTTTAAAGGTGCTATAAAAATGCAAGTTGTTTTGCTATTGAGGGTTGGAGCTAATTCAATGGTCCAAGGAAGTGAGTGCTCCCTCTTCTGACGTTAATAGTATAGAGGCCTACCTCGTCCCTCCAAACAAAGGTTAATTGTTAACCGGTGTTTTTGTGACTGGAGGGCTGTTTCCAGTGGGGTTCCGCAGGACTCAGTAGGGGATCCCCTGCTTTTTGTGATATATGTAAGTGTAAGGGGAATGATCAAGATGTTTGCTGACAATCCAAAGCTGGCCATGGGGTTGATAGTGAGGGGGATTGCTGTAGACTGCAGGAAGATATCAATGGACTGGTCAGGTGGGCAGAAAAGTGGCAAATGGAGTTCAACCCAGAGGAGTGTGAGGTGATGCATTTGGGAGGTCAAACAAGGCAAAGGAATACACAATAAATGGGAGGATACTGAGAGGGGTAACGGAAGTGAGGGACCTTGAAGTGAATGTCTACAGATCCCCAAAGGTAGCAGGACCAGTTAATAAAAAGGTTAAGAAGGCATGTACAATCTTTCATTTCTTAGCTCAGACTTAGAATATAGGGCAGGGAGGTTATGCTGGGACGGTATAAAACATTAGTTAGGCCACAACTTGAGTGCTGTGTGCAGTTCTGGTCACCTCGTTACAGAAAGGATGTAATTGCATTAGAGAGGACACAGCAGAGATTTATAGGGATGTTCCCAGGACTGGAAAATTGCAGCTATGAGGAAAGATTGGAGAGGCTGGGGTTGTTCTCCTTGGAACAGAGGAGACTGAGGGGAGATTTGATTGAGATGTACAAAACTGTGAGGAGCCTGGGGAGAGTGGATGGGAAGGGCCCATTTACTTCATCTGGGAGCTCAGTGACTGGGGGCATAGATTTCAAGTGATTGGTAGAAAGATTAGAGGGAAGATGAGGAAATGTTTTTCCACCCAGAATGTGGTAGGGGTCTGAAACTCACTGCCCGAAAGGGTAGTGGGGGCAGAAACCCTCCGCTCATTTACAAGGTCTGGATATATACCTCAAGTGCCGTGTCTTGCAGTGCTGTGGACCAAACGCTGGACAGTGGGAGTCGGCTGGGGGGGGCTTGTTTTTCAGCCAGCGCAGACTCGATGGGCCAAGTGGCCTCTTTCTTTGCTGTAAACGTTCTATGATTCTATATTCAAATCAAGTCACACATAACCAAAAGGGCCATTAACCAGCTTCTTTACCTCTTTAACAAAAACAAAAATAAAAATAGCTGGAAAAACTCATCAGGTCTGGCAGCATCTGCGGAGGGGAACACTGTTAACGTTTCGAGTCCGTATGACTCTTCAACAGAACTAAGGAAAAATAGAAAAGAGGAGAAATATAAGCTGGTTTAAGGAGGTGGGGTGGGGTGGGACAGGTAGAGCTGGATAGAGGGCCAGTGATAGGTGGAGATAACCAAAAGATGTCACAGACAAAAGAACAAAGAGGTGTTGAAGGTGGTGATATTATCTGAGTAATGTGCTAATTAAGGGTAGAAAGCAGGATGAGCAAGGTACAGATAGCCCTAGTGGGGGTGGGGTGGGGTGAATGGACCGAAATAGTCTAAAAGGTAGAGATAAAACAATGGATGGAAATACATTTAAAAATAATGGAAATAGGTGGGAAAAGAAAAATCTATATAAATTATTGGAAAAAGGGGAGATCGGAAAGTGGGTGGGGATGGAGGAGAGATTTCATGATCTAAAGTTGTTGACTTATATTAAGTCCAGAAGGCTGTGACATGCCTAGTCGGAAGATGAGGTGCTGTTCCTCCAGTTTGCATTGAGCTTCACTGGAACGTTGCAGCAGGCCAAGGACGGACATGTGGGCATGAGAGCAGGGTGGAGTGTTGAAGTGGCAAGCACTAGTCCAGGCTGACACTCTGCAGTGCAGTACTGAGGGAGTGCTGCACTATTGGAGGCACTGCCTTTCACACAAAACTTTAAACCGAGGACCTATATGCTCTCTCAGGTGGATGTAAAAGATCACCACTAATTTGAAGAAAGGTAGGGGAGTTCTCCCTCGCATCCTGGCCAATATTTATTCCTCAACCAATATCACTGATTACAGATTATCTGCTCGATATCTCATTGCTGCTTGTGGGATCTTGCTGAGCACAAAAATTGGGTGCCTCATGTACTACTGTCATGAAAATATAATAATTTCCATAGTATTACTGTGATATTGTGTTTCTCACGTGTCAGTGCAGACTCGATGGGCCGAAGGGCCTCATCTGCATTGTGATTCTGTGAATTGATTGTGAAGGTTAATACTGGGGTTTGGATGAATTTCTCTGTGTGTAGGTGTGTGTGTGTGTGTGTGGGGTGGGGGGGGGGAGGTTTAATTGAATTACAGACAGCTGGTCTGGCTGCTCTGAATCTGTATCAGAAGGGAAGCTAGGTTTGAAATGCTAAATGCGTAAACATGACTAAAGTTTTAGAATGTGAGGTGTGAGGAACATTTGCGGTTTTAGATAAACCCAGAGTTGTGAATTTCAAAGAGATGGAAAGGTGTTACACCTAGCCAACAGAGGCTAAGCTAAACAATGTGCTTATTTTTTTCCCAAAGATTGCTGATAACATGAGTGCTATGAAAGATTTATATTTTGGAAAAAACAAAGTTGTAAAAATATATTGGGACAATGGGATTTACATTAAAAAGGGAGAAACATGTATAAAGGAGATAAGGTTGTGTGTAAGAAAGAAGGCATTCTAAGATCTAGTGAGTGTGAAAAGCCTCCAGACTATATGCACCAAGTTGCTGTCTCCAGAATCAAATTCAATTAAAATCCATGTCTCCAGAATCTGAAGCTAAGAGAATTCATTTTAAATATCACTGTCCAGAGTATTATGTGCTTTGCCTGGGTCTGTTGAAATCTGTTGTTAATGGAGGTGCAATTGAGAGCTAGATTAATTAGTGGTTTTAGGAGTTATTGTGGTAGTAATTAGTAGACCAACGCATGTGCTTAAAATCATTACTGTTACTAACAAATTCAAGGCTCGCATCTCGAAAAAAAATACAAATTGCAAAACAGTTGTGGGGCAGCTGTTTCAAGTTACCCTCTGGGGTTTCAGCAGGTCAGCATTTACATTTCCCTAACAATTACATCATTGACCACAAGTCAAAAATGCTTCATTGGCTGTAAAGCTCTTTGAGATGCCCTGAGGTTGTGAATAAAAATCTGTTTTTTGAAAAGCTCCTTTTACTGATGGGGCCTGTCAGATTACTGTGGGCTTTGAATATGTGTTCAGATCCCAGCACAGCAGTTTGAGAATGTCAATTGAGCTTTTAAAAAACTCTGGAAATAAAACACCTGTCTGATTGTTGTTAAAACCTATCTGGTTCACTAATGTCCTTCAGGGGAAAGAAACCTGCTGTCCTTACCCAGCCTGGGCCTATGTGGGACTCCAGACTGACCCACACCAATGTTGTTGACTCTTAACCACCCTCTGAAGTACCCTAGTGAGCCACGAGGCAGTGGGGAAGGTCAAACCGGACCAAACTCTGTGCCTGATGCAATAATCACTAGGTCGTTACTTGAGCCTTGTTAGCAAGCCCAGAATTTGTTGCCCGTCCCTAATGGGCCTTGAGCAGGTGGTGATGAGCCACCTACAACTGAGTGGCTTGCTTGGGCCAGTTCAGAGGGCACTCAGATGTCAGCCACATTGCTGTGGGTCTGGAGTCACATGTAGGCCAGACCAGGTAAGGGTGGCAGATTTCCCTCCCTAAAGGGCATTAGAGAGCCAGGTGGGATTTTGATGACAACCTGGTAGTTGTGCCATTCTTGTTAACGACACTAGCATTTTATTCCAGGTTTATTGATTAACTGAATTTAAATTTCCCCCTCCCCAAGCTGTCATGGTGAGATATGAATTCCTCTCTCAGGCATATTAGCCTGGATTACTAGTCCAGTGATATTACCGCTATGCTACCGTCCCCAAGTGTCTGTTTACAGTTGCCTGTCTGAGTTTGTCTGGCTGTTTCTGCTTTAGAGCCAGTAGGTCAATCCCATGACATTAATGAGCGTTGAAGGGGTCCCTGGGTGGTGGTGTAGCCTGCTACAGACACCTGCTGAGCTTTCTATACATAACACCAGTTTCAGATCCATTGATTTTTTCAGAGTGAGAAGCTTGAAATATTTCATTCCACGAGGCAATGTTCAGCTTCCTTCAGGCAGGTTTTGGTACCTTACTGACTGAGTGAAGAATATCCATTCTTAAAGAACAGTGGGAAGCCATTCATTGCATTATGCCTGAGACAGCTCTTTGAGAGCTGTCCAATTAGTCCCACTACTACCCTGCTCTAACCCCAGAGTCCTGAAATGTTGTCCTTTTCAAGTATTCATCCCATCCCCTTGTGGAAGTTATTATTCAGTCTGATTCTGCCGCACCTCAGGCAGAACATTCCAGATCACAACAACTCGCTGCATAAAGAAAGTTCTCCCTCATCTCCCATCTTTGTTCCTTTGCCAATGATCTTAAGTTTGTGCCCTCCAGGATCCTGATCCTCCTACCACTGCAAACAGCGTCTTCCCATCCGTTCATTGGAAACCCCCTCGAAACCTTGAGCAACTTCTATTAAATTGCCTCTTAGACATCTCTGCTCCAAGGAGAACAATTCCAGCCCTTCCACTCTCTCCAGCTGGTGCCATTCTAGTAAATCCCTTCTGCACCCTGTCCAAGATCTTGGCATCTACCCTAAAGGGTGGTGCCCAGAATTGGACACAATACAGCAGTTGAGGCCTGGCCAGTGATTTATAAGGGTTTGGCATGGTGTTTAGAGGTTAAACAGGGTTCCCCCTATCTCAAGAGGGAGAAGGTCACACAATTTCTGCTCTAGATATATTGACTTGAAACAGGTATGGAGAGCAAGTGTTCCAAATGTGTGCTACCAACAAGGGACCTTGGCACTGGCCGCCGTTATTGGAAATCTGCTGGCACCTTGCCTGGAGTATTCCATTTATTAAATTGTGCAATCCCTGTTCTGGCTGGGATGGTTCGGGACCTGCCTCCTTGCCCTACCCGTGGTGGAGGTCTTGGCACTGTGGGTTGGACCTGCCTGTGGGCAGAGAACTAAAGAAGATGATTTGGAAAGTTGTGGATCTTGTGTATGCCTTTGAGTGATAGCAGCATGCCGCTGCAGTATAAAGATGTTTGGCAGAGCAAGGGTTGATGTGGGACTGGAGAGCAGTACCGCCCACATTATGCTGTAGAGCATCACATGATCGTAGACTATGGAGTACCGAGATAGATAGGTTCTTGATTAGTGAGGGGATCAAAGGTTATGGGGAGAAGGCGAGAGAATGGGGTTGAGAAACTTATCAGCCATGATTGAATGGCGAAGCAGACTCGATGGGCCGAATGGCCTAATTTCTGCTCCTATGTCTTATGGTCTTGTGAAGTAGGGCCTGGAAGGAGCCATCATTGAGGCAGCAAACATGCGTGGCAGCACCTGGGATATGTGTATAGTAATGGGTTAACAATAAAAGGTTTATATTCAAACATACAAGTCTCAGGACCTCTTAGTGTGAGACCAAGCAAACTCTTACAACAGTGGGAAACATACACGGAATTCCCTAAAACACAGAGTTTGCTGGTCAAGACTCCTCGTGTGCTGCAAGTGTGGCATTCGGAAAGAGCTAGTCCTCATAATGAATTCCAGAGTCAGAAGCTGACAGGTTCCAGTTCCAGTTCCAGTTCCAGTCCCATTCCCATTCCCATTCCCATTCCTATTCCCATTCCAGAGACTGGGGCCCACACTCTAGCACAGTACTGAAGGAGTGCTGCACCGTCAGAGGTGTCGACCTTTAGGTATCATATTGCCTACCCACATACATGTCCAGGTGGGTGCTCAAGGTCTCATGGTACTAGTTCAAAGTAGAGCAGGGGAGCTCACTCTCCAGACCCACAACCAACACTAGCAAAAAAAAAAAATAGCTTTACCAGTCATTCAACTCTTTGCTGTTCCTGGGATCTCACCATATGTAAAATGGGCATAATATGTAAAATTAGGCTGCATGACATCAGTCTCTGCATAACTCAATGAAAATCCAAGTTATCCAAGACATTTGGGAGAAATATGATCAGATACTTTGCCATGACTGATTAGTGTTGTGCTCTTAAAATGCGGTATTTAACCACAAACTCTCCTGTTAATCTAGGAACAGGAGGTGGCCACTCAGCCCCTTGATCCTGGTCAACCATTCAGCGAGATCAAGGCTGATCTGTGACCTAACGCTATATACCCACCTTTGGCCCGTATCCATTAACAGCGTTGGTTAACAAAAACCTATCAGTCTGAGATTTAAACAACAAGGCTCTGTAAATGCTATCAAAATTGGCCTTCATCTGAATTCCAATAATTGCATTTAATTTCGCACATAGCCTGTGGGTCTGAGGAGTGCATTGGCTCCGTAGGCAGTGGCTTACTCTGTTACTATCTGACGGTGATGAAATGCTTCATTTTTAAGACTATGTCAACCAACCTAATTTAGTTCCAATTGCTCCATCTGCTTCTAGATGTTTGGTGTGAGCAAGGGAAGCAGGAAGGAAAAATAATTGCAGCATCTGAATCAGCTTTACATATGTGTTGCCATGCCAACAGGTGGAATGTCAGAACATGGGTGTGAGTGGAGTGGGGGGGGGGGAGGTGGGTGGTGGTGGGTTGTGGTTTGGGGAGGGGGCAATAAATATAGACAAAGTCATACAAAAATAGTGAAGTCAGGAAGAAGGTGATAAAGATTCGCACCTTGGTGTAGTTAGGAAGCTGAGCAAGGAAGAGAAGAATCATTCAAACAAATAGAGGAACAGCGCAGTGTGTGAGGGTTTCTGCACGTCAATATAAATAATGTCAGAGAACTAGACATGTCAATTAAAAAGGAGGAGCACAATATAGTGATTTTGACAGAAATGAGGCCAGGAGTGAGACTGAGATTCTCAGGAGGAATACAGGTTGGGGAGGGTGAGGCGATGGAGGAATGGAGAACATGGTAGGGTCAGCAGGAGATAGGAGGGAAAGACAGGTTGGAGAGGTGAGGGAGGCAGAGGTGAGGAAGAAAGAGAGGGGGAAGGAGAGACGGGAGGAGAGAAGAGAAGGAGAGAGAGAGAGGAGAGGGGAAGTGAAAAGTAGGGAGGAGTTAGGAGGAGAGGAGAGAGGGAGGAGAGAGCAGGGGGAGGATGAGAGGGTTGGTGGGTATCCAGGAAGGGAGAGACTGAAGGTGTGAGGGGAGGAGAGAAGAGAAGGAGAGAGAGAGAGGAGAGGGGAAGTGAAAAGTAGGGAGGAGTTAGGAGGAGAGGAGAGAGGGAGGAGAGAGCAGGGGGAGGATGAGAGGGTTGGTGGGTATCCAGGAAGGGAGAGAGTGAAGGTGTGAGGGGAGGAGAGGGGAGCAGAGAGAATAAAAGGAGGGAATGGGAGGATATAGGAAGGGAGAAGGGGAGGTGGGGAAGTGAAGGCAACAGCAGAGGAAAAGAGATGGGAGGAGATTGGAGAAGAGGACAGAGAGAGGGAGACAGGTGATACAAATATAATATGAGGTGAGAAGTGGAGAGAAAAGGAAGGAAGTTAATTAGGAGACAATTATCACCATAGGGGAATATTTCTATTGATGATATTCAAATATTGTCTATCTGAATTTAGTCAAGGAATGGTGAAGGATCCATGACAATCCTTGGGATATGTTACAAAGAACCAATTAGTGGTCCTGAAATGAGGAGTGAGATCAGTAGGCAATTTTTGGAGTAGTGGCAGATGGAGTAATGAGGACCCTTAGCTACCTCCCCGGGATATGTTTATGGTTAAAATGGGTTCTTCAAACAAATCAGGACTGTTTCCTTAAACAGTGCTCTATATATTTAACAAGGAATCACGCGGTGCAAGATCTGGATTTGACTAAGGACTCGTCATTGACTTGGAGCTAGGAGAACACTTAAAGGATAGTGACCAAAGCTAATTAAAGGTACAAGGGAAAAAAGAATGGAGTTGAACTGGAAAGGTACTGATCTCGAAGGTTGAGATGTTGAACAGGGACCTTGCCCAGACTAAATGCCTGCAAATAATGGCAGTGGGTGATGCTGAAAGGTAAAATGGATAAAAGTGCAAGTTAAATATATCCCAACCAGCATTCATGGGGTACATCAGAGACAGGGGCACTATGACTAAATAAATCAGAGTTGTGTTTCAAACAGTGGAATATGATAATACCACTGCTGCAGAAGTCAAACAAGGGGAAATATGTAAAGTATAAAAGGGATATTGCAATAAAGAAGATTAGGAAGGGTTGTGGGAGTATGAAAGAAGACAGGTAGGGAAGGCAGATAGATAGTGAAAGGATAGTCATGGAAAGAGTTGGAACAAATCAGAAAATTCATCCTATTGACAGGAGGGTCGGTAACCAGGGGACACAGGTTAGAGGCAACTCACAGAACCAGGGGAAATGAGGAGTTTTTTTTTTAATTCAGCAGGTTGTGGTGATCTGGAAGGTGCTGCCTGAAAGGGCAGCAGGTTCAGTGGTAACTTTTGAAAAGGGATTGGATTAATACTTCAAGGGAGAAGGATGGGAAAGCTAGGGGAACTATTTCACCCAAACATTAATCAAGCCATAGACTACGGGAGCAGGAAAGCAGACCGTGTAAATGGTTTGGAGAGAGAAGGGATTGAGGGATATGGTGAGAAGATTCTTTTTGTTTCAAATGCTTTTACATGTGTCTGTCAGATCCAGTTTTCTAATATCAATTTATAATAATAATATTATATAATATCTACCAATATGTATAAACTCAGTGCCATGGCATTGATTATGTAACCCTGGAGCTTGAGGTTAAGATTAAAGATTAATCATGTTTGTATTAAATGATGCAGCAAGTTTGAAGGGCCAAATAGCCTGTTCCTGTTGCTATAAACAGGGAGATGAGCAGTTATTCTAATAGCGCACATACAGGATGATGCTGGGGCCAAAAGGTTAAATAGGTTAGGCATGTATTCACTTGAGTAGAAGAGGTAATGGCCTGATCCAATTGAGGTATTTGAGATGACATAAGGAGTTGATAGGGTCAAGAGGGAGAGGAACTATTTCCACTGGTAGGTGGAGGTCCAGAACAAGAGGACATATTCTTAAAATTAGAGCTAGGCTGTTCAAGGCTGATGTCAGGAAGCACTCCTTCACAAAAAGAGTAGGAGAAATCTGGAATTCTCTCCCCAGAAAAGCTAAGTTTGAAAGTTAATTGAACATTTCAAAACTGAGATTGATAGATGCTTTGCAGTTATGGGTTACAGAGCCGAGATGGAGTTTGGATACAGCTCAGCCAGGATCTAATTAGCTAGCTTGAAGGGTTGTATGGCCTTCTCCTGTTCCTATAATCCCAGCTTGCTAAGTACGTAAGGCTACTTGTGAAATACCTTTGACTGTTTATGGGAGGAAAGTATCATGGGGATAGAGTGAACAGGGAATTGTATTGATCTGATCTCACTCCTCTGATGTGTTTGGTCTCTAACAACAATCAGGGCTAGTCTCTTGGGAATCTCTCAGGTCTCATAGAATCATAGAATAGTACAGCACAGAGGAGGCCATTGGGTCCTTCACATCTGCACTGGTTCTTTCAAAGAGCAATCTAGTGAGCCCTAATCCCCATTCTTTCCCCATACACTTCAGGTATTTATCCAGTTTGAAGGCTAGTATTGAATCTGTATGCACTGCTCAGTTAGGTAGCAAATTGCAAATCCTAATGTTGAGCAAAAATGTTCTCCTCATGTCACCTCTGGTTCTTTTAACCCTTTATTCTTTCATGGGATCTGGGCATCACCGGCAAGGCCACCCCAGAGGGCTGTGGAATCTCAATCATCGAGCATGTTCAAGACAGAAATCGATAGATTTCTGATACTAATGACTTCAAGGGATATGGGGATAGCATGGGAAATTGGTGTTGAGGTAGACGATCTAATTGAATGGTAGAGCAGGCTCGACAGGCCGGTTGGTCTACTCCTGCTCCTATGGTCCACTTGTTGCCCATCCCTAATTGCCCATTGAACTGATGGGCTTGCTTGGCCATTTCAGGGGGTAGTGAAGTGTCAACCAAGTTGCTGTGGGTCTGGAGTCACATGTAGGCCAGACCTGGTAAGGACGGCAGATTTCTTTCCCTAAAGGACAGTAGTGAACCAGATGGGTTTTTACAACAATCATTGATAGTTGTCATGGTCACCAAGACTGACAGCAGCTTTCAATTCCAGATTCTATTAATTGAATTTAAGTTTCCACCAGTCGCTGTGGTGGGATTTGAACCCATGTCCCCAGAGCATTAATCTCGACCTCTGGATTACAAGTCCAGCAACATTACCACTGCCTCTATTCCCCCCAAATCACATTAAATCTGTGCCCTCAGTTATTGACAAATAACTGGAAACAGTTACTCTTTCTCTAAACCCTTCACGATTTTAAACATCACCATCAAATTTCCTCTTAGCCTTCCCTGCTCTAAGCAGAACAACCTCAGCATCTCCAGTCTATCCACTCCAGTAACTGTAATCCCTCATCCCTGGAACCATTCTAGTAAATCTCTTCTACACTCCGTCAAAGATTCACACAAAAGGTAGAGGAAATCTGGAATTCTCTCCGCAAAAGAGCAGTCGGGTTTGAGAATTAATTACACATTCCAAAACTGAGACTGATAGATGTTTTGGTGTTACTGGCTATGGAACTGGGGTGGGGTTTGGATACAGTTCGGCTGCGATCTAATTAAATGGTGAAACTTGCTTGTAGGGTTGAATGCCCCCCTCCTGTACCTATAAACCCATCTTGCTTAGTGCTCTTCTGCACCCCGTCCAAAATATTCACACCTTTCCTAAAGTGTGGTGCCCAGAATTGGACACAGTACTCTAGCACCAGCCAAACCAGTGTTTTATTGAGGTTCAGTGTAACTTCCTGGATTTTGTGCTCCATGTCCTTATTTATAAAGCCCAGGATCACATACGCTTTAGTAACTGCTTCATTAATCTGTCTTGTCATTCTCAAGGATTTGTGCATAAATACCCGCAGTTCTCTCTATTCTTGCACCCCCTGTAAAATGGCCATTTAGTTAGTCTTGTCTCTCCCCGTTCTTGCAGGCTCGAGGGGCCAAATGGCCTGCTCCTGCTCATATTTCCTATGTTCCCACAAAAAATGTATCACTTCATACTTTCCTGTATTGAATTTCATTTCGTCCAGTGTGGAAAATACATCAGTTCACACATTTCTTTTGAAATCACATTATCAATCTCAGAAACATGAGATTTCTTTCTTTAAATGATTTAGAAATTTGTTGGAAAAAGAGAAAATGGTGCTTAAGAAAAGATGAGGCATTCCCGGACCATCTTACATTATCTGACACCAATCTACCCGTTATTCACTGATTTACTGTCTCTCTTGTTGGTTCTGGTCTCTCTTATTGATCTATCTTTAAACCATTAGCTGAGAACCATAAAGGTTTACCATGCAGAAGGAGGCCATTCAGCCCATCATACCAACTCTTTTGTTGGAGCAATTCAAAGCACTTCACAGGCAATAAATTTCTTTTCAAAATTAATTCTCAGGGTTTGGGTGTCACTGGCAAGGTTGGCATGTATTGCCCATCCCAACATACAGCTGCAAAGGTGGCAGAGGGCTGCCTTCTTGAACTGCTGTTAATGTTTTGATGTGAAGCCACTTCAGAGAGCGGTTAAGAGTCAAACTCATTGCTGGGGTTGGAAGTCCCGGGAAGGCCAGTCCCTGTAAGTGCATCAGGTTTCCTTCCCCAAGGGACATGAATGAACCTGATGGGAGTTTAGCTAAAATCCATCAGCTTCATGGTCATTTTTACCAAACCTGGTGCTTCATTAAGGAAATGGCCAGTATGGGTTTAGCAAAGAGGGTTGGTGGAGGCATAGTGGTAATGTAACAGAGACCCTGGCTAATTATTTTTTATTCATTCAAGGGTGGTGAGCTTCGCTGGCTGGACCAGCATTTATCACCCATCCCCGATTGCCCTTGAAAAGGTGGTGGTGAGTTGCCTTCTTGAATCGCTGCAGTCCATGTGGTGTAGGTACACCCACAGTGCTGTTAGGGAGGGAGTTCCAGGATTTTGACCCAGCGACAGTGAAGGAACGGCAATATATTTCCAAGTCAGGATGGTGAGTGGCTTGGAGGGGAACTTCCAGGTGGTGGTGTTCCCATCTATCTGCTGCCCTTGTCATTCTAGATGGTAGTGGTCTTGGATTTTTGAAGGTGCTGCCTATGGAGCCTTGGTGAGTTTCTGCAGTGCATCTTGTAGATGGTACACACTGCTGCTACCGTGCACCGATGGCAGAGAGAATGAATGTTTGTGGATGTGGTGCCAATCAAGCCGGCTGCTTTGTCCTGGATGGTATCAAGCTTCTTCAGTGTTGTAGGAGCTGCACTCATCCAGGCAAGTGGGGAGTATTCCATCACCCTCCTGAATTGTGCCTTGTAGATGGTGGACAGGCTTTGGGGAGAGAGGAGGTGAGTTACTCATCACACGATTCCTAGCCTCTGACCTGCTCTTGTAGCCACAGTATTTATATGGCTGGTCCAGTTCAGTTTCTGGTCAATGGTAACCCCCAGGGCATTGATACTGGGGGATTCAGTGATGGTGATGCCATTGAACATCAAACGGTGATGGTTGGATTCTCTCTTGTTGGAGATGGTCATTGTCCGGCACATGTATGGTACGAATGTTACTTGCCACTTGTCAGCCCGAGCCTGGATATTGTCTGGGCCTAGCTGCATTTGGACATGGACTGCTCTGGGGACACGGATTCAAATCCCACCACCGCAGCTAAAGGAATTTAAATTCAATTATTAAAATCTGGAATATAAATCGAGTCTCATTAATGGTGACCATGACAACTATCATCAACTTTGTAAAAACCCATCTGGGTCACTAATGCCCTTTAGGGAAGGAAATCTGCTGTCTTTACATGGTCTGGCCTACATGTGACTCCAGACCCACAGCAATGTGGTTGACTCTTAATTGCCCTGTGATATGGCCTGGCAAGCCACTCAGTTCAAGGGCAATTAGGAATGGGCAACAAGTACTGGCCTTGCCAGTGATGCCCTAATCGCATGAAAGAATGAAGAAATTCTGAATCCAAATCATTTGTGTAAATGGTGAAAAGCAATGGTTCCAGCAGCAATCCTGTGGAATATCACTCTCCTCCTGTCATTCTGAAGAACTGACCCAGGTCTTTGGAGTGGGACTTGAACCCAAAACCTTCTGACTCAGAGGTACAAGTGCTATCCATGGCTGACAGATTACCCATGTTGCATTTTTTATGGTACCAGCTTGATGTTCAATTTGGCATCTCAAATGTGCTGTAAATTCCACAGTCAGACTTTGACACTGGACTAGATGGCCTTGGAAGAGGGTAAGGGGAGGGGGCTAAGCAGCCTATTAAAGCCTTCAATATGGCGGACAGGAAGCCCCATGCACATTTCCTGCTGGAACCCTCCAGGACATCTAAATATAGCCCAGCTCCTAAATGCCATTGGGCGTATTTCAGGAATCTTTGAGCAGAGCCCTGTGAGATTCGTCGTTTCTATCGCCCTGGATATAATGAGGCAAAAACATCTACCCGCTGTCCTTTAAGAGTTGGTGTGCTTTGATATGGTTTGCGATTTTGAAGCCATCCATTTCATCCTTGCAGGCTAGAGTTATATAGCAGAGCTTCCCTGTCTCTCATGCTCGAGCCGAGTTTCAAAACCTCTGCTGCTAGAGTGGTCTAGGTGAGTCAATTAAACTGACAGGAGCTCTGAACGAGTTACTGACTTTCTCATGAGTGAAGCCAGGCTTGTTAGTATATGCACAATACCCTGCCACCTCTGAGATGTGTCTTTAAACCCAGCTCAGAGTGCGGAGGTGAAAGTTTCTATGCTCCAATAGGAATTCTCTTTTCTTTGTTCTTTCATGAGATGTGGGCATCGCTGGCAAGGCCAGTATTTGTTGCCCTTCCCTAATTGCCCATGAACTGAGTAGCTTGCCAGGCCATTTCAGAGGGGCAATTAGAGTCAGCCACATTGCTGTGGGTCTGGAGTCACATGTAGGCCAGACCGGGTAAGGATGGCAGATTTCCTTCCCTAAAGGACATTAGTGAACCAGATTGGTTTCTACAACAGTTGCCATGGTCACCCTTACTGACTACAGCTAGCTTATAATTCCAGATTTATTAATTAAATTTACGGTTCAAAGGCAATTAGGGATGGGCAACAAATGCTGGCCTTGACGGTGACGCTTACGTCCCATGAAAGAATGAAGAACATCGATAAGTGTGAGTTAATACATTTTAGTGGAAGGAATAAGGACAGTTTCCTTTGAAAATAGATGTTAAGCAGGCTAAAGGAAGAGCAGGATCTGTGCGGCCAGATACACAGTTCAATAAAAATTGTGATGCAGTTTGACGAGGTCATAAATAAGTGAACAAAGCACTGGGATTCTATCTAGAGGAACAGAATTGAAAAGCAAAAAACTTATTTTAAACCCTTGGTCAGATCACATTCGGAGTTCCTGTGCACAGCCCTGGTCTCCGTATTGCAAAAGGCTGCACTTGCTGCCAGTGCTGTGCGGAGTTGTACTCTTACTCCATTACATCAGTGCGAGTGAGAGATCAGGCAGTGACCAAATTGTCATGGCTGTGTTTTAGGGAGCTCGGCATCTCTCAACGACCTTGTTTTTTTCTTTATTTTTGACTGGCTATCCCTGTGACTGAATTGGTTCATGCAGTTTACAAATTCTTCAATAGCGGACAGGAAGTTGCTACTAATCGGCACCGCTCACCTCCACCTAGCACACAGCCACCTCAAGGAAGGGTGAAGCCCATCCAGGTTCACCGACACGATGAAGACCATTGCTGCCCGTCAATGCAGCGTGTGCAGGGTTAATTGCGAGAAATGACTAGCCTAAACCCAATCCTGGGAACGAATTAAGAAGCTTTTTATTCCCAGAGACGGCACAGAAAGGGGCAGACGGTGTATGTGCATGGTGACATCATTGACACATGTGCAGAGGGTACGTGCATGCCGGGCGCAGCAGAGCGACATCACTGGATTTCTGCACACGCACAGACCAGCGTTCAGACAGGTATCAGTAGCCATCTTCTGGCAGCATCGGCGGAGAAGAAAAGAGTTGACGTTTCGAGTCCTCATGACCCTTCCACAGAACTGTGGAAGGGTCATGAGGACTCGAAACGTCAACTCTTTTCTTCTCCGCCGATGCTGCCAGACCTGCTGAGCTTTTCCAGGTAATTCTGTTTTTGTTTTGGATTTCCAGCATCCGCAGTTTTTTGTTTTTATCTCGGTAGCCATCTTGCATGGCCATCTTGCGTTGTCAGCGGACGCAGCGATTATAAAAAGATTGTAGAGGCACTGGAGAGAGCGTAATAAGGATTTACTGGAAAGAGACTGGAACTGAAAGGTAACACCAAACAGGCTGGGGCTCTATCCTCTATCAAAGAGAAGGCTGTGCGGTGACCTAAAAGAGGCTTTCAAGACTATGAAAGGGTTTGAGATGGAAAACTATTTTCCATCTGCAGGTGAGAACGGAATCGGAGATAATAAGTGTGCGACAGTCACTAATAAATACAACAGAGACTTCAGGATAAACCTCATTATGCGGAGAACAGTTAGGATGTGGAAGTCACTACCACAGGGAATAGTTGAGCAAAATAGTATAGATAAATTTAAGAGGGAATCTAAATAAACACATTCCACAAAGGACCAGAGTCTTCCCTCTCCTTTATTGGTGATATATAGCTTGAGAGGCACCAATCCACAAGTATGGGGCAAAATCAGGAGGTAGGGCCTCCATGAACTACCACAGCCAGTACAGGGATTGACTTCACTCTGCTTCACCAAACCCACCCACCTCCACCCAAGCCATCTAGCCGACTGAGTTAACGAAGCCCCATATCTGTGAGGAGAATGGAATAACAGGTCATGTGGACAGGCGGACGTGGAGCTGCACAGGGGAGGGGCTTGTGTGGGGCTTCACACCAGCATACACCAGTTGAGCTGCATCACCTGTTCCTACGCTGTTAATACTTTGTAAAGCCTTGCCAGATGTAAAAGATCCCACGACACCTTTTCAAAGACCGGCCGGGGAGTTCTTCCAGGTGTCCTTCAACCAGCATCACTAAAATGCAGTGAATGTTGTCTACAAGGAGTTTTAAGACAGCATTTGACAAGGTAATAGATAAATGGCGGATTAACATAATTAAGGCTTATGGAATAGGTGGATTTTAAAAGTTGGCTTATGGCCAGAGGCAATGAGTTGTGGTAGATGGTTGTTTTTTTGGGCTGGAGGCTGCTGGAGCCTTGGGTATACCCCAAGGCTCAGTGCTAGGACCACTGCTTTTTTTTTTGCTATTCATAAATGAATTGGATATTGGGATATGGATAAAATTTCCAATTTTTTTCATGATTTGGAGGAGTGGAAAACAATGAGGATGATACAAGTTGCCTGCAACAGGACATAGATAGACCAGCAGGATGGGCAGGCAAGTGGCAGAGGGAGTTTAATACAGAGAAGCGTGAGGTCATGACTTTTGGCAGAAGGGGTAGGGAGAGGTAATATAGAGTTAATAGCACAGTTCTAAAGAGTGTGCAGGGACAGAGGGAACTGGAGGCGCATCAACCTTTGTAAGTGGTAGGACAGATTGAGAGGGTGGTTAACAAAGTGTAACGGATCTTGGGTTTCATACCAGAGGTATGGAGTAGAAGAGCAGGGGAGTTATGCTGAACCTTTTTATAAAGATCTGGTTAGGCCACAGCTAGAGTATTGTGTCCATTTCTAGTCACCACATTTTCGGAAGGATGTGAGGGTCCTTGAGAGGGTGCGGAGGAGATTTACCAGAATGGTTCCGAGGTTGGGGGTTTAGTTATAAGGTTAGGTTGGAGAATCTGAGTTTGTTCTCTTTGAAGCAAAGGGAATTGAGGGGAGATTTGATGGAGGTGGACCAGATTATGACAGGTTTAGATGAGGTAGGCAAAGAAATATCTCCCTATTAGCGGATGGTACAATGAATAGGAGACTCCGATAGAAGATTTTCAGGAAGAGATGCAGGGGGAAGGTGAGGAGGAATATTTTTACACCCGAGTGGTAATGTCCTGGAACTCACTGACCAGGAGGGTGGTGGAAGTGGAGATGATCTATTATATCAAAAGAAATTTGGATGGATACTTGGAGGAAATAAGAGCTACGGGGATTGAATGGGGGAGTGAGGCTGGTTGAATTGCTCCATGGTGAGAGAACATGGACTCAACTGGCCAGATGGTCTCCGGTGCCATAATGAATGTAAGACAGTGAAGAGGGAGCTTTACTCTGTATCTAACCCTGTGCTGTACCTGCCCTGGGAGTGTTTGATGGTGACAGTGTAGAGGGAGCTTTACTCTGTATCTAACCCCGTGCTGTACCTGCCCTGGGAGTGTTTGACGGGGACAGTGTCGAGGGAGCTTTACTTTGTATCTAACTCGGTGCTATACCTGTCCTGGGAGTGTTTGATGGGGACAGTGTAGAGGGAGCTTTACTCTGTATCTAACCCAGTGCTGTACCTGTCCTGGGAGTGTTTGATGGGGACAGTGTAGAGGGAGCTTTACTCTGTATCTAACCTCAGTGCTATACCTGTCCTGGGAGTGTTTGATGGGGACAGTGTAGAGGGAGGTTTAATCTGTATCTAACCCAGTGCTGTACCTGTCCTGGGAGTGTTTGATGGGGACAGTGTAGAGGGAACTTTGATCCATATCTAACCCGGTGCTGTACCTGCCCTGAGAATGATTGATGGGGACGGTGTAGAGGGAGCTTTACTCTGTATCTAACCCCATGCTGTACCTGTCCTGGGAGTGTTTGATGGGGACAGTGTAGAGGTAGCTTTACTCTGTATCTAACCCCGTGCTGTACCTGTCCTGGGAGTGTTTGATGGGGACAGTTTTGAGGGAGCTTTAATCTGTATCTGAACCCGTGCTGTACCTGCCCTGTGATTGTTTGATGAGAACAGTGTAGAGGGAGATATACTCTGTATCTAACACCACGGTGTACCTGTCCTGGGGGTGTTTGATGGGGACATTGTCGAGGGAGCTTTACTCTGTATTTAACCCCGTGCTGTGCCTGTCCTGGGAGTGTTTGATGGGGACAGTATAGAGGGAGCTTTACTCTATATCTAACCTCGGTGCTATACCTGTTCTGGGAGTGTTTGATTGTGACAGTGTCGAGAGAGCTTTACTCTGTTTCTAACCTCGGTGCTATACCTGTGTTGGGAGTGTTTGATGGGGACAGTGTAGAGGGAGCTTTACTCTGTATCTAACCCGATGCCTTACCTGCCCTGAGAATGATCGATGGGGACAGTGTAGAGAGACCTTTACTCTGTACCAACCCCATGCTGTACCTGTTCTGGAAGTGTTTGATTGGACAGTGTAGAGGGAGCTTTACTCTGTATCTAACCCTGTGCTGTACCTGTCCTGGGAGTGTTTGATGGGGACAGTGTAGAGGGAGATTTACTCCTGTATCTAACCCTGTGCTGTACCTGTCCTGGGAGTGTTTGATGGGGACAGTGCAATTAAACAATCTGCAAAACCACAATAATCACATTCTGAAATCTCTGTGACCCATTCATAAAACATTGAGAATTTAGTTAGAAGACTGTGCATTCCATTGACAAATCTCAGTGCTCCACTCTCAGTCAGGAACAAGCTCAGCTCCAGTTTTAATATTTTCTATTCCCAGATGAGAGAACGTAGTCATTTAATATTCATTTCTTCACTGTTCACCTGCTGCATGGGTGCTGTGGGAATCGGAAAGCTCACACCTCTGCTAATCTATCATTCCATGTCGGGTTTGCAAAGAAAATTACTTCTGCAGATTTTCATTTTCATTAATGATGCTCTTTGGGAAGTGGATTGTAGGCTATGTGAGGGAAGACTGCTGTTCAGTGAGTGCCTAGAATGAAGCACTGGGCTTTATTTAAATTCCTAAATACCCCCTAACCATGTGGGATGCCCAGTTACAGAGTACTGAGGACAGAAGCTCAGGCCTCAACTGAATAACTTAAGCAAAGTGTGGATGCCGATAATGGGACTAAATAGTTTGAATCTCCTGGATCGAGGTCCACACATGCTCCAGGGTCATCACCAGCCCTCACAGTACAAACCTACACGGGGAGGGGAAGAATGACCAGAGACAGAGATCCACCAGCTCAGTGTGCTAGAGCAGTCAATCTGCACAGGTGGAAATGCCCTTGTCTACTGCAATTGAGTGCCCCCCCTCATGACTGGCACAAGTTTTATAAAACCACCTGTGCCAACCTCTCAACCTGAAGCTTCTCCCATCATAAAACGATGGGCAGGATTTCCCGTACCCGCCCACTGCCAGGATCTTCCGGTCCCGCCGCAAGCCAATGGGCTCTTGGCTGGGTCACCACCTCACCCGCGGGCAGGGTCCCACCCGCAACACGGCCGGAAAATCCCCGGCCAACCACCTGCATTTATATATCGCCTTTAATGTAGCAAAGCATTTCAAGGCGCTTCACAGGAGCGGCTATCAAACAACACGTTGACAGGGGAATGTGGCTTCAGGGATGAGGGGCTTTATTAATGTGGATAGTCTGGAGAAGCTGGGGCTGTTCTCCTCAGAGAAGAGAAGGTGGAGGGGAGACTTTCTGGAGGCGTTCGAAATGACGATGGGTCCTGACTGCACTCATGAGGCGAAACTGTTCCCAATGGCGGAACAGAGGACACAGGTTTAAGTTGAACAGCAAAAGAACCCAACATGAGGGAAAGCTTTTTCACACAGTGAGTGTTTAGGATCAGGAATGCACTGGGAGTGTGATGGAGGAGGATTCAAAAGGGAACAGGATAATTATCTGAAGAGAAAAGATTTGCAAGGATAGAGGGATCTACAGGACTAGGTGGATTTCCCTAGTTACATTTCCCCTGCAGAGAGCTACAATGGGCCAAACTGTCTCCTTCGGTGCTATAACCATTTTATGACTCTATTCTATAAGGTGACAGGAGGGCAGGGAGCTTGATAAAGATTAAGATGGTAAAGGAGTAGAGAGTGGTAAAGAAGTAGAGAGGTTTAGGGAGGGAGTTTCAGACCTCATTGCCCAGGCATGGTGGTCAATGCGAGGTGGAGGGGGGAGGGGCATGAATTAAATTGGGGGCCGAATTTTCCATTCCCGTTGTGGTGGGGTCAGGGCCGGAATATGTGACCAGCCGTTCAAAAGCCTATTGACTTTGATGGGGCTGTGGGGAGTGCGGTTCCATAAAATTCCACATTGGGGGTTTGTAAGGGGCCAGAATTAGAGGACCATGGGGCTGAAAGAGATCACAGAAATTGGGGTGTTGGGGGGGGGGCGGTGGTGTGGTTGCGGGGAGGGGGTGATTGAGGGGTCATGGAGGGTTATGAAAACAGGAAGGAGTATTTTCAACAATAAATAATTTCCACTTCTACCAGTTAGACATTTAACTATTTTTGATTTATGAGGGTTGGCCCAATGAAATAGAGAGAAAGACAAAAGCATTTTATATACATCACAATAACAGTGAGGATAGCGTAACCCAAACTGAATGGACGTTCTTCCAGCTCAAAGTTAAAACTGAGTTCCATCCCCCTCCCACCTCACACCCACAGCAGAGCACAGTCAGTTTTATCCATGACTTTTCTAACCTTTGTTTCAGGCACCTGATTTCACACAGTTTACATTAGCAACATGGTTCCCAAACAGAAAACAGGCCAGACAGAAATGAAGATAGAAGGGAAAGTGCTCAGAAAGAGTGAGTGAGAAAGAGGAAGAGAAACCGGCAAATAAAAGTACCGAAGCAGAGAGAGAGGGAAAGAGATAGAGAGACTGGCAGGTACAGCAGAGAAACAGAGGAGTGAAAGAGATAGAGAGACTGGCTGATACAGCAGAGAAACAGAAGAGTGAAAGAGATAGAGAGACTGGCTGATACAGCACAGACACGGACAATAGCAACTTGTATTTATGTAGCATCTTTGACATAATGAAGCCATGGTGTTTCACAGGAGTGTTATGGAACAAAATTTGACACCAAATCACATAAGGTGACATTAATGCAGAAGGCCAAAAGCTTGTTCAAAGATACAAGTTTCAAGGAGTGTCTAAATGGAGGAAAGAGAGGTAGAAAGGTGGAGAGGTTTAAGAGGGAATTTCAGAATTTAAGGAGAAGCTGCTGAAGGCACAGACGCCAATTGAAATCAGGGATGCCCAACAGGCTAGAATTAGACAGAGGGAGCGAGACTGGCAGAGGGACAGCACACAGAGAGAAAAGGAGAAAGATATGGAGACTCACAGACACAGCACAGAAAGAGAGAGAGAGAGAAGGGCAAAGCAAAACCAATAGACAGTCAGAAATATTGAATTGGCGACAGCAGGAGAGAATTATCAAACAGAACAGACTAATGTTTGGAGAGATCATTAGAAATAACAAACCTGACCCTTTATCAAAACAAAAAGCAAAGACAGAGAATGATGTGTAAAGAAATTGAAAATAAATCTTTGATTTGTGAGGTATCATGTAAATTATCTCATTTTTATTGTTCCAGGTATAAATTTTGAAGGATAAGAAAAATAGAGAAAATGATTGAGGAGAAAGCGGATGTACATTGCAGAGAGAGGGAGTTAGAACAAGACATTGATTCAAACAATGAGAGACTGAATTGAGAGATCAGCAAAAAAACAAAGACAGGGATCACAGAAAATGTTCATATTGTAAAAGCACTTAGGAGGAGGAACATAACAGACATGATAGTTAGGCACACAGAGAGAGAGAGAGAGATAGAGAGAGAGAATATCAGGAGAAAAGTGTTATCTGACAGGCGAATATTCAGGGAGATAGAGAAGGAACTGGCTAGAAATTGAGATGATTGGCAATGTAAAGAATGAGAGGCAGAGATCAAATGTACAAAGGCAGGCATGGAAATTCTATTCCTGCCTCAGCTACATTGCTACAGGAATGTACATACCTGTACACTTCAAGGGCAGTCTGACAAAGGCTGAGGAACCTCATAAGGGGAAACTATTAAATCCTTTGCTGGCTTGTTTGCTGAGTGTTTATAGGGATAAAGAAAGAGAGAGAATTGCACACCCCGTGAAACCAGCAGCATGTTGGGAGGTGAAGATTTCTAGCTCTGGGATCTCTGATTATTCCTCAGACACAATTCAATGTGTTTCTCCTCAGTAACCATACCTTCAGCACAGGCATGCAACGCACAGCAGGAAACCAGGCAGTGAAAGATGGAGGGAAACAAGCAATCGACACTGACAGAGAAAGAATACCTGGACAAGTGGAAACAGGGATGAGGAAAGAGAACAGGTAGTCTCAGAAACAGTGAGAAAATCAGCTGATTTCATTCAAATGTAAAAAGCAAAATAGGAAAGAGAGAGCTGGAAACTGTGATAGAAATAGAGAGAAAGAGAATTATGGACAGCGATTTAGAGGCAAAGGTATAAATATAGATACCTAGAGATGGTTGCGGACAGAGAGGTACAGGAACAAAAATAAACAGAGCCCAAGATGGATAGAGTGAGAGATGGAGACAGAGACACTGTAGAAAAGAAAAATAAAGATAGGGACAGAAATAGAGGCAAAGATAGAGTATCTAAATTCCAAAGAATCTACAAGAAAAGTGTAAAATACAAGATAAATGAATATAACCATACAGGAAGGAGTTGAAGTCAGAAAGAGAGAAGAGGCAGGTACATGGAGAGACAAAGAGACAGATACAAAGATATAGAAGATTAGAGAGGCAGATAATTAGAGAATCGGAGACAGAAAATGAAGGGGAAATGAACAAAGTGACAGAGGTTGTTCATCAGAGTGATGAATTCAGGGACAAAATTCTATAAAATGACAGCAATTCTAAAATGTGCCTAATATGTTCTCAAAATGCTGAGTCTGGTGATATTTTCAGTACATATTCACAGGATTGATGCATTGTCAGGAGGAGAAGAGCAAGCCTACAGGAGCATCAGCAACAGAAGTATAAGCTCATAAATTCAAGGAAGTAAATATCCTTGTAAATATAACAGGCATCATTGCAACTCGACTCACACTGACACACAACGACGTTGACCATAAAGATTACATCCCATATATATAGGGAAAACACCAACACAATACAGTCAAAGGCAAGAGAGAACATCAACCTTGCTCGCTCTTAAACTCAAGTGATTACAAAACTAAAGTGAAGGGATTGACCAGGATCTTAGAGTTGGAGAGGAAGAGTGTGGGAGAAGAGAGAGAGAATTTGGGAGATGAGGGAAAGAGTGTGGTAGAGAGGAGAGAATGTGTGGTAGAGAGGAGAGAGAACGTGAAAGAGGAGAGGAAGCGTGTGGGAGAGGGGAGAGAGAATGTGAGAGGGGGAGAAAGAATGTGGGAAAGAGGAAAGTGTGTGGGAGAGAAGAGAGTGAAGGCGGGAGAGAGGATGTGAGAGAGGAGAGGGAGAACGTGGGAGAGAGGAAAGTGTGGGGGGGGGAGAAGAGTGAATGTGAGAAAGAATAAAGAGTGTTTGGGGGTGGGTAGGGGTGGGGGGGGAAGGTAGATGGAATGTGGAAGAGGGGAAAATGAGTGTGGAAAAGGATAGATAGAGTCTGGACAAAATAGAGTGGGAGAGAGAGGGAGTTTGAGAGGGATGGACAGAGTGTGAGAGAGGAGAGAGAGGGAGCGTGAGAGGGATGAATAGAGTGTGAGAGAGGGAGTGTGAGAGGGATAGATAGAGTGTGAGAGAGGAGAGAGAGTGTGAGAGAGAGGGAGAGGGAGTGTGAGAGGGATGGATAGAGTGTGAGAGAGGAGAGAGAGTGTGAGAGAGAGGGAGAGGGAGTGTGAGAGGGATGGATAGAGTGTGAGAGAGGAGAAAGGATAGATTGAGAGGAGAGTGTGGGTGATGGACAAAAGGCTGGACAGGTATAAAAAAAATAACAATAAAGAAGGAGGGAGTCCCTCATATAAAAAAAAACAAAACCGCACGGCTTGCACACTGAATAAAGTATTTCTCCGTGCAGTTAGCAGATGGAATAAATGGAATCTTTATCATTGCTGAGCAGGAACTCCAGGGGGAGAGCGGTCAGCTCCCGCGACTCGGGAGTTTCAGCACCAGGAGGCGGGGGACAGCAACCCCACTGGAGCTCTGGCCAGGCGGGGAGAGTCCTGAAGATACTCACCGCTCAGAGGGTGCAGACAGCAGGCGAGGAGAAGCAGCATCGGCCGCGGGGACAGCGGCGAGGAAGCTGGGATCCCGGGCGACATCTCTCAGTCGCAGCAGGCAGAGCACCGTCGGCGCCGGGGGGGTGGGGGCGGTGGGGGTGGGGGGTGGGGGGGGAGGTGGGGGGTGCACGAATCGATGCCGAGACAACACCGGGCAGAGGCGAAACAATGCAACCGGAGGCTGACCGATGCCCGGCTCTCTCTGCTACTCCTCTCCCATCCTGCAGCGCTCCCCCTTGCTCTGCCACTCTCCACACTGATACACTCAACGTGCCAGGGCTTCCCAAAGGCTTGACTATATAAGGGAGGGCTGTCTGCCAAACAGCACCAGTGCATTGGTGCACGCCGGAAGCCACTCAGGGAAAAAAGGGGCGGGGAGGGAGGGGGGGCGGGTGGGGGGTGTGTGGAGGCTGGACTGGGTGGGCACGTCTTACACCAAATTTAATACACTTGACGCAAAGTCTCCGCCTCTTGAGTCAGGAGGTTTGTGGGTTCAAATCTCACCCCGCAGACTTGAAAGTGCAACATAGGCCAGCGCCATGCTGAGGGAATGCAGCCCTGTCGAAGGCACACACACAACACAACAAGAGAACGCATTTCAAAAATGCTTCATTGACTGGAAACCGTAAAGCTCGCGAAAAATCCCTGCATAAAATCAAATTTTTATCTTCTTGAATATGCAAGAGAATTGTCTGCCCACTTTCCGACTGGATACTCAAGCTGTTCAGGTCTCTGACCCCTGTTTGGTGTATGAAAGTTTAGGGGTGATAAATTGCTAGGTGAACATTTGCCCTTGTTTTCAAGCCCCTCCCTATCTCTGCAGCCTCCTCCAGCCCCAAAGCCCTCTGAGATATTCATGTTCATCTAATTCTGGCCTCTTGAGCATCCCCATGTTTTAGTTGTTCAGTCAGTGGGTGCCATACTTGCTTCGGCCCTAACTCTAGAGTTGTCCCTTTAAAGTTCTCTGACTCATTGCTTCACTCTCTTTTAACATACTCCTTAAAACCTCTCTCTTTGAACAAGCTTTTGGCCATTTGCCCTAATATCTCCTTATGTGGCTTGGTTTCAAGTTTTTGCTTCATAACACTCATGCAAAGTGCCTCGGGCTGGTTTATAACTTTAAAGATTATAAATGTAGAAATTGCTATTGTTGTTGTAAAGATTGGCATGTGTGGATCAGTATTAAAAAATAGCAATAACTGGCCCTTACACAGCATCTTTCACAACTTCATTTTGCAGCCAGTGAAGTACTAAGAAGTACTTTGAAATTTGGCATTCTTGCATTTGTGCTGATGAGTGCAGGATGAAAAGTTTTGACAGAATGTCTCTTTTTTCAGCAGTTTTCTCATGCCTGTCCACCATCTACAAGGTACAAGTCAGGAGTGTGATGGAATACTCCCCACTTGCCTGGATGAGTGCAGCTCCCACAACACTCAAGAAGCTCAACACCGTCCAGGACAAAGCAGCCCGCTTGATTGGCACCCTATCCACAAACATTCACTCCCTCCACCACCGACGCACAGTGGCAGCAGTGTGTACCATCTACAAGATGCACTGCAGAAACTCACCAAAGCTCCTTAGACAGCACCTTCCAAACCCACGACCTCTACCATCCAGAAGGACAAGGGCAGCAGATAGATGGGAACACCACCACCTGGAAGTTATCTCCAATCCGCTCACCATACTGACTTGGAAATATATTGCCGTTCCTTCACTGTCACTGGGTCAAAATCCTGGAATTCCCTCCCTAACAGCACCGTGGGTGTACCTACACCATATGGACTGCAGCGGTTCAAGAAGTCAGCTCAAGGGAAACGAGGGATGGGCAATAAAAGCTGGCCCAGCCAGCGAAGCCCACATCCTGTAAATGAATAAAAAAAACATACCAAAGTGCTATGAAGTGTAGTCACTGTTACAGTGTAGGAATTGCAGCCTACATTTTGCACAAAGCAAGATCCCATGGACAACTACAAGATAAAGAACCAGATAATCTGTATTAGTGGTGTCTGTTGAGGGCCAGGACAGGCAGAAGAATTCCCTGTTCTTCTATGAATGGTGCCATGAGATCTTCTATGTCTCAGCTAAATGATGGAATCACCAAGAGTGCAGCACCTCCCTCAATGCTGCACTGAAGTACCAGCTTAAATTATGTTCCAAAATCCTTGGAGTGAGTATCCATAGCATACAGGGCCATGGGCCAAGTGCTGGAAATAAACAGGTGCTTGATGACCTGTATGGATATGATGGGCTGAAGGGCCTGTTCCTGTGCTGTATAACTCTATCACTCTATGAAGTCCAAACTGACAATACCTGACTTAGAGGTGAGAGTGCTGCTGTGAGCAAAGTCTTACAGTCATTGATACGAGGTATTCTTTCTGTACTTCGGTGGGTAGCCATGACAGGTCAAGAAGATCCCATGTTAATTGTCTGAGCCTTAATCTGAAATTTCACTCTTGATTAATATGCAAATTGGGTGAGAGCAGGATGGGGCTTGAATGAGATGTCTCTGTGGTCAAAGGGTTTACCAATATACTGCTAGGTCTACAAAAAACCAATAAGATGAAGTTCATGTAGGAGACCAGTATCCATGTGTGTGAGCATCTTCATCAGGTAAAACCAGAGAGAAGCGGGGAGAGGAGAAACAGAAATACCTATGAAAGCTTTCTGCGTATTGTGTACAGGGATGAGGTAAATCATATTGAAACGAGTCATAATTTCACACACAAATGGCTTTTGTTTGATCAAAACGACGGGCGGAATTTTAAACCAGTGGAATTTTACAGTCCTGCCGAAGTTAATGGAGTTTAGAATGGCTCACCGCGTTCTCCAGTCCACCCCTGCTGCGATGGGGCGGTAAAACTCTGGCCGACAGATGGGCTTTATCTGGCCGTGCTGTACCTTTAAATGATAAAACCCTGTCTAACATTTTGTCACAAAGAAGTCTCTTTAAAAGAAGTTCTCACAACACCAAATTTTCACGTTGTGTTTGCAGAGAGGACTATGCACTTGATGACACAGCTGCTTTCACTCCATACTCAGCCTCAGCTTTCGAATATTCCCAGTGAGATGCGTGCCAAAATGGTTATATCAGATGCTGAGGAAATGTTTCCTCTGGCCAGGGAGTCTAGAACATGAGCTCACAGCCTTGTAATAAGGAGCAGATCACTTGAGACTGAGATGAGGGGAAATCTCTTCACTCAGAGGGCTGGGAATCTTTGGAATCCTCCAGCCCAGAGGGCTGTGGGTCTCAGTTGTTGAGTAGATTCAAGACAGAGGTCAGTAGATTTTTGGGTCCTAAGGGAGTAATGGGAAATGGGGATAGCGCAGGAAGATAGAGTTGAGGTGGATTAGCCATGATCTTGTTGAATAGTGGAGCAGGCTCAAAGGTCTACTCCAGTTCCTATTTTTTTATGTTTTATACAAGAGTTTGCTGTAATTGTTAGAAGACAGGATAAGACAGGAAATCTCTCTTTGCATCAAAAGATTGAGAATGAGGGGTGATCTTATTGAAACATATAAGATCCTGAGGGGACTTGACAGGGTGGATGCTAAAAGGGTGTTTCCTTTTGTGGGAGAGACCAGGACTAGGGGACACAGTTTAAAAATAAGGGGTTGCCCATTTAAGACAGAGATGAATAGGAATGTCTGCTCTCAGAGGGTGATTCGTCTTTGGAATTCTCTACACAAGAGAGCAGTGCAGCTTGGGTTGCTGGCTATATTCAAGGCTGAGTTAGATAGATTTTTGATTGGCAAGGGAAGCAAGGGTTATGGGGGGCACACAGGAAAGTGGAGTTTAGTCCACAATCAGATCAGCCATGTTCTTATTCAATGCTGGAGCAGGCTTGATGGGCTGAATGGCCTACTGCTCCTATTTCTTATGATCTTGTGACCACTAGAGAAAGAGAGATGCCATGCATTAGAAGCTAGACTTTGATGCCTCATAGTGTCATAGAGGTCTACAGCACAGAGAAAGGCCCTTCAGCCCATCAAGTCTGCGCCAGTCAAACAAGTACCAAACTATTCTAATCCCATTTTCCAGCACTAGGCCCATAGCCCTGTATGCCATGGCATCACAAGTCACATCCAAACACTTCTTAAATGTTGTGAGGGTTTCTGCCTCTACCATCCTTTCACGCAGTGAGTTCCAGATTCCCACCACCCTCTGGGTGAAAAAATTCTTCCTCACATCCCCTCCAAACCTCCTGCCCCTTACTTTAAATCTATGCCCCCTGGTTATTGATCCCTCCACCAAGGGGAAAAGTTCCTTCCTGTCTACCCTATCTATGCCCCTCATAATTTTATACACCTCAATCATGTCCCCCCTCAATCTCCTCTGCTCCAGGGAAAATAACCCCAGTCTATCCAATCTCTCCTCATAACTAAAACTCTCCAGCCCAGACAACATCCTGGTAAATCTCCTCTGCTCTCTCTCTAGTGCAATCACATCCTTCCTATAATGTGGATTCCAGAACTGCATGCAATACTCTAGCTTGGCCTAATCAGTGTTTTATACAGTTCCAGCATAACCTCCCTGCTTTTATATTCTATGTCTCGGCTAATAAAGGCAAGTATTCCACACGCCTTCTTAACCATCTTACCTACCTATCCTGCTACCTTAAGGGACCGGTGAACATGCACACCAAGGTCCCTCTGACCCTCGGTACTTCCCAGGGTCCTACCATTCATTGTGTATTCCCATGCCTTATTTGTCCTGCCCGAGTCCATCACCTCACACTTATCCGGATTAAATTCCATTTGCCACTGATCAGCCCATCTGACCAGCCCATCTATATCCTCCTGTAATCTAAGGCTATCCTCCTCACTATTTACCACCCCACCAATTTTCATGTCATTCGCGAACTTACTGATCAACCCTCCTACATTCAAGTCTAAATCGTTTATATATACCAAACAGCAAGGGACCCAACACCGATCCCTATGGAACCCCACTGGACACAGGCATCCAGTAACAAAAACACCCCTCGACCATCACCCTCTGCTTCCTGCCACTCAGCCAATTCTGGATCCAATTTGCCAAATTGACTTGAATCCCATGGGCTCTTACCTTCGTTATCAGTCTCCCATGCAGGACCTTATCAAAAGCCTTGCTGAAGTCCAAGTAGACCACGTCAAATGCATTGCCCACATCTACACACCTGGTCACCTCTGAAAAATTCAACCACATTGGACAGACATGACCTCCCCTTAACAAAACCATGCTGACTGTCCTTGATTAATCCCTGCCTCTCCAAATGTAGATTAATTCTGACCCTCAGAATTGCTTCCAATAGTTTCCCCACCACTGAGTTTAGTCTAACTGGCCTGTAGTTCCCTGGTTTATCCCTTCCTCCCTTCTTGAATAACGGTTCCACATTGGCTGTCCTCCAGTCTTCTGGCACCTCTCCTGTGACCAGAGAGCTATTGAAAATTATTGCCAGTGCCCCTGCTATCTCCTCCCTTGCCTCACTCAACAGCCTGGAATACATTTCATCCAGGCCTGGAGATTTATCTACTTTTAAGCATGCCAGCCCACTTAGAACCTCCTCCCTTTCTATGCTAATTTCTTTAATTATATCACAGTCCTGCCTGATTTCCATACCCACGTGGTCCCTCTCACTTGTGAACACCGACACAAAGTATTCATTTAGAACCCTACCTACGTCTTCCGGCTCCACACACAAATTACCACTATGGTCCTTAATGGGCCCTACCCTTTCCCTAGTTATCCTCTTACTCTTAATGTACTTGTAAAATAACTTTGGATTTTCCTTTATTTTACCTGCCAATGTTTTTTCATGGCCCCTTTTTGCTCTCCTAATTTCCTTTTTAAGTTCCCCCCTACACATTCTATACTCCTCTAGGGCTTTCACTGTTTTGAGCCCTCGGTATCTGCCATAAGCCTCCCTTTTTCTCTTTATCCAATCCTGTATATCCCTCGACATCCAGGGTTTCCTGGGTTTGTTGGTCCCACCCTTTATCTTTACAGGAATATGTTGGCCCTGTACTTTCCCTATTTCCTTCTTGAATGAGTCCCACTGCACAGACGCAGATTTACCTAAAAGTAGCTGCTCCCAGTCACTCTGGCCAAGTTATATCTGATCTTATTAAAATCAGCCTTCCCCCAATTTAGAACTCTGATGTCTGGCCCATCCTTGTCCTTTTCCATAACAACCTTGAATCTAACGGAGTTATGATTACCATCGGCAAAATGCTCCCCCATTGATATCTCTACCACTTGCCCGGCTTTATTCCCTAAAATTAAGTCCAGGATCGCCCCTTCTCTTGTAGGGCCTTCTGCAAACTGGCTTAAAAAGCTCTCCTGGATGCATTTTAAGAATTCTGCTCCCTCTAAACCTATCACACTATGATTAAACCAGTTAATGTTGGGGAAGTTGAAATCCCCCACTATTACTACCCTATTATTTTTACACATCTCTGAAATTTGCCTACATATCTGCTCTTTTCTTTCTCTCTGACTGTTTGGGGGCCTACAGTACACTCCCAGCAATGTGATTGCTCCCTTTTTGTTTTTCAGTTCCACCCATATGGCTTCATTTGAGGAGCCTTCTAAGATGTCATCCTCCTTAATGCTGTAATTGATAGCTTGATCAATATTGCGATACCCCCAACACAAAAACAGAATTACCTGGAAAAACTCAGCAGGTCTGGCAGCATCGGCGGAGAAGAAAAGAGTTGATGTTTCGAGTCCTCATGACCCTTCAAATAATTGCGATACCCCCTCCTCTTTTACCTTCTTCCCTGTCTTGCCTGAAGACCTTATACCTGGAATATTGAGCTGCCAATCCTGCCCCTCTCTCAACCATGTCTCTGTGACAGCAATGACATCATACTTCTATGTGTTAATTTGTGCCCTCAACTCATCTTCCTTATTCGTCAGACTCCTTGCATTAAAATAAATACCATCCAACCTTGCCAAGCTCCCTTGTGCCTTAACTGGCCTGTAATTTCTATGCCTTCCAGACTCACTTGCTCTCTCTTCTAATTTTGTCTGTGCATCTCCCCCTGCTGAGCCTCCTCTCAGGATCCCATCCCCCTGCCAAGTTAGTTTAAACCCTCCCCAACAGCACTAGCAAACCTACCCGCAAGGATGTTGGTCCCATTCCGGTTCAGGTGTAACCCGTCCAACCTGTACAGGTCCCACCGCCCCCAGAAATGGTCCCAATGTCCCAGAAATCTAAAGCCCTCCCTCCTGCACCATCTCTCCAGCTGCACACTCATCTGGACTAACCTCCTATTCCTGTACTCACTAGCACGTGGCACAGGAAGTAACCCAGAGATTACTACTTTTGAGGTCCTGTATTTTAATCTGTTTCCTAGCTCCCTAAATTCTGCTTGCAGGACCTCATCCCTCTTTCTACCTATGTCATTGGTACCAATATGTACCACGATCTCTGTCCGTTTGCCCTCCCCCTTTAGAATGCCCTGCAGCCATTCAGTGACATCCTTGGCCCTGGCACCAGGGAGGTAACATCCCATCCTGGAGTCACGTCTACAGCCGCAGAAACGCCTGTCTGTTCCCCTTACTGTCGAGACTCCTACCACTATTGCTCTTCCCCTCTTTTTCCTCCCCCCTGTGCAGCTGAGCCGCTCACAGAGCCATGAGTGTGGATGCACTCCCCAGAGGAATCGTCACTCTCACCGTTTTCCAACACAGGAAAATGGTTCTTGAGCGAGATGCACCCTGGGGTTTTCCTGACCACCTGCTTGATACCTTTCTTCTGACTGATGGTCACCCATCCCCTCTGTCTGCACTTCCATAAGCTGTGGGGTGACCATGTCTAAAAACGTGCTATCCATGAAACTCCCAGCCTCGCGGACGTACCTCGGTGCCTCCAGCTGCTGCTCAAGCTCTGAAACTTGGAGCTCAAGTAGCTGCAGCTGGTGCTACTTCCTGCACACGTGGTCAGTCAGAGCGCATGGAGCGTCCAGGACCTCCCACACATTGCAGACGGCACATTACATGGGACTGAGCTGCCCTGCCATGCCTCTAGTTGAAAAAAAACCCTTACTTTAAGCTAAATAGCTTACCTTTCCTTAGCTTAATCTATTTTAAATTGAAGAAAAACTGGAGAAAAAACTGGAAGAAAACACTTACCCACTACTCGCCAGTCAGCTCTCATCTTGAAGCTTCCCCACACTTGAGCTGGTTCTGATTTCTCTGCCGCTCTCTCATGCTGTCTTGTGATGTCACTCTTGTTATTTTCAACAAGAACTGGCTGCAGGACACTCTTCCCAGACTGCTTCACCACAATGCTGACTGTGGGACACTCTTCCCAGACTGCTTCACCACAATGCTGACTGTGGGACACTCTTCCCAGACTGCTTCACCACAATGCTGACTGTGGGACACTCTTCCCAGACTGCTTCACCACAATGCTGACTGTGGGACACTCTTCCCAGACTGCTTCACCACAATGCTGACTGTGGGACACTCTTCCCAGACTGCTTCACCACAATGCTGACTGTGGGACACTCTTCCCAGACTGCTTCACCACAATGCTGACTGTGGGACACTCTTCCCAGACTGCTTCACCACAATGCTGACTGTGGGACACTCTTCCCAGACTGCTTCACCACAATGCTGACTGTGGGACGCTCTTCCCAGACTGCTTCACCACAATGCTGACTGTGGGACACTCTTCCCAGACTGCTTCACCACAATGCTGACTGTGGGACACTCTTCCCAGACTGCTTCACCACAATGCTGACTGTGGGACACTCTTCCCAGACTGCTTCACCTCTTAAGCTTCTGACCTCCAGTGGATACAGGCCCAGCCTGTCTAAACGTTCCTCATTAGATAACTCCTTCATCCCAGGAATCAGTCGAACTGCTTCTAATGTGATTATATCTTTTCTTAAGTAAAGAGACCAAAACTATACACAGTACTCCAGATGTGATCTCCCCCCTACACTATAGAAAAACATCCCTACTTTTATATTCCATTCCCCTTGTCATAAACAACAACATTCCATTTGCCTCCCTAATCACAGAAAGTACTGGAAAAACCCAGCAGGTCTGACAGCATCTGTGGAGAGAGAAACAGAGTGAACGTCTCAGGTCCGTATGACTCTTCTTCCTAATCACTTGCTGTACCTGCATACTAACAATTTGTGATTCATGTGCCGGGGCACCCAGATCCCTTTGTGCTGCAGAGCTCTGCAATCTCTCTCCATTTGAATAATACACTGCATTTCTATTCTTCCTACTAAAGTGGACAAGTTCACAGTTTCCAATATTATACCCCATTTGCCAGACCTTTGCCCACTCACTTAACCTATCTATCTCCCTTAATTTGCAGATTCCTTTTGTCCTCTTCACAACTTACTCTCCTACCTATCTTTGTGTCATTGGCAAATTTAACAACCGTACATCCAGTCCCTTCAACTAAGTCATTGATATAGATTGTAAACAGTTGAGGCCCCAGCATTGATCCTTGAGGCACTCCACTAGTTGCAGCTCGCCAACCTGAAAAAGACCCATTTATCCCTACTCTCTGCTCCCTGTTCGCTAACCAATCCTCTATCCATGCTAATATGTTACCCTGCAACATGAGCACTTATTCTGTATAGCAACCTTTGATGTGGCACCTTATTGAATGCTTTATAGAAATCCAAGTACATTACATCTACAGGTTCCCCTTTATCCATGTTGCTTGTTGCTTTCTCAAAGAACTCTAATAAATTAGTCAAACACGATTTCCCTTTCACAAAACCAAGTCGACTCTGCTTGATTGCATTAATATTTTCTAAGCCCTAACCTCCTTCATTATAGCTTCTAGCATTTTCCCTGTGACAGATGTTCAGCTGACTGGCCTGTAGTTTCCTGCGTTCTGTCTCCCTCCTATCTTGAATAGTGGAGTTACATTTACTATTTTCCAATCTGATGGGACTTTTCCAGAATCTAGAGACTGCAGCCACTTTCTTTAAGAACCTCGGATGCAGGCCATCAGGTCCTGGGGACTTGCCAGTCTTTAGTTCTATGCTTAGAGATTCCTTGCTCCTAGCTTCACCCCAGACCATCATCTTCATTGCAATGGGATTGATAGAGGTTCTACATGTAACAAAGCACTGAGGAAACTCCTAGAGATTGTAGAGTTACTGTAGCAGATCAGCAGAACCCCCTGAGAAGTTCAGGATTTAGTTTCCCATGCCATTTCTTAACCCCTTTCCCTTGATGCCTCATTCTCTCAATTTCCCATTCTACCTCCCATTTCTATTTTTAAAAAAAATTCTCATTCAATCTGTCAGTTACTCATTCTCTCTCAGTATTCATAGCAACAGAGAATCTCCATTTGTATCATTGAAATAAGATTTAATGAAACCTGGGACTTGAGCCATGACTATTTAATTAAAGGCTTGCTTAAATATCCACAGGGCGGAAAGTTCCGATTGAGTCAGGGCTATTAAAAATCGGCCAATCAAAAAAGAATTCCACCAAAATAATACAACCAATTAGTAATCAGCAAAAACAGCTACTTTTAGAGCATTTTTACATATTCCTTTTTATGGGAGAAAAACATTATGAATCATCGACAACAATCACAGAATCCTGAAGATGTGCCACCCAGACAATCCTTTCATCTGCCTTAGTCTGGACTTCAGTTCCATCTGTGAAGCTTTGATTTGTGCGATGGGTTTGAAATCCTTCCTGCATTAGAGTTAAAGACTGTTCCCAGTCCAGGACTCAGCTGCAGAACACCATTTCTAAAAGAAGCATGGGAAATGTTGTTTTACAGCTGACGGGTTTATAGGTTTCCAATTGGTGAAGTTTTGGATGAACTCTTTTGTCCGTTTTTGCATTCAGGTAGCGGGTGGTCAAGATCAGGGATTGGGCATTCCAGCTTCGGAAAGGACAAGAGATGGCGCGATGGTGAAGGGAGCCTTGAGGGATAGATTGGAAGACATACAAATGAGAGAGAAGACACAAAACAAACAGAGGCAAGTCTTACAGAAACCGCGACAAGACAAGTGTGTAAGAGGCTTACAGAGTGAAATAAAACAGGCACTGGGGAAAGTACAACTAAAATTCACAAGGATGATCCCAGAAGAGGGAGGTTTTTTATTTTGAGTTGTTCACGGGATGTGAGCTTTGCTGACAAGGTCAACATTTGTTGTCCATGAATAATTGCCCCTTAAGAAGGTGGTGGTGAGCTGCCTTCTTGAATCCCTGCAGTCCATGTGTGTAGGTATACCCACAGTGCTGTTAGGGAGGGAGTTCCAGGATTTTGACCCAGCGACAGTGAAGGAACGGCGATATATTTCCAAGTCAGGATGGTGTGTGACTTGGAGGGGAACTTCCAGGTGGTGGTGTTCCCATGTCTTTCTAGGTGATAAAGGTTGCAGGTTTGGAAGGTGGTGTTGAAGGAGCCTTGGTGAGTTGCTGCAGCACATTTTGTAGATGGTACACACTGCGTGGGTGGTGAAGGGAGTGAATGTTTGTGGATAGGGTGCTAATCAAGCGGGCAGCTTTGTCCTGGATGGTGTCCAGCTTCTTGAATGTTGTGGGAGCTGCACTCATCCAGGCAAGTGGGGAGTATTCCATCACACTCCTGACTTGTGCCTTGTAGATGGTGGACAGGAAGCGATGTAAAAATAACCATAAGGAATGGCTGAACAGGCTGGAGTTCTTTCCTCTATTAAAGAGAAAACTAAGGAGTGACCTGATAATGGCCCATAAAATTTTGAATCCAGTTAATAGTGTGGATGGAGGGGAGAATATAAAATAGTCACTAATAAGTCCAAAGGGAATTCAGAGGAGACTTTCTGACCCTTTCCAAATTCCCTGCTCTTTCCTCTACTTTTGCCCTCACTTTCACAGAGACTCCTCCATCTACACACATAACCAACCTCTTGACTCCACCTTCCATTATCCCCAGCCACTTTTCCTTGAATCAACAAAACATCTGCTCTTAGATGTGATTTCGTAATTGGGCAGCACTTGCTGAACAATCCTGAGTGTGCTGATAGCTACACTAACAACCAATCTAAGGTAATCAGTTGAGACCATAACGCGGCTCATTTATACTTGCTAGAAGCAATGGACACTCATGTGCTGGGACCCGTTCTCTGTAAACAACAGGAATATGTTCCAGCCTTGCGCTTTTTTGAATTACCCGGGGGTTTGGGGAGCCTATAGTTCCCCTCTACTTTTTCCATGCGATGCCTCGGCCAATCAGAGTCAATGCCGGCCAATCAGAGTCAATGCCGGCCAATCAGGGTCAATGACAGCCAATCAGAGTCAATGCCAACCAATCAGCACCCTTTTCTCCTGTACTATAAATTGTCCTGACTGTTTGAAATTTGGCATTCTTGTGTTTGTTAGATGAAAAGCTTCAGCAACATGTCTCTCTTTACAGCAAGATTCAAAATCTGCACAATCATAGAATCAGACAATACAGGAGAAGGCCACGCAGTCCATTGTGCCCATGCTGCCCCTTTGAGAGAACTTGCAACTTGGTCCCACTGCCCCCCACCCCACCCCCCGCTCTTACCCCATAAAATCTGTAAGGTTTTTTTGCTTTTCAGGTGTTTATTCAATTACCTTTTGAGAGTTATTATTGAACCTGCTTTCACTACTCTTTCAGGCAGCACAGTCCAGATCACAATAACTCACTGTGTAAAAGATTCTCATCACCCCCCCCACCCCACAGGTTCTTTTGCTAATTAAACTTAAATCGGCTGTTTTTTATTTGTTTACGGGATGTGGGTGTCGCTGGCTCGGCCAGTATTTATTGCCCATCCCTAATTTCCGTTTTTCAAAGTCAACCACATTGCTGTGGGTCTGGAGTCACATGTAGGCCAGACCAGGTAAGGACAGCATCTGCCTTGATGGGATTCAAACCCAGGTCCCCAGGACATTACCCTGGGTCTCAGGATTACCAGCCCAGTGATAATACCACCACCTCCCAACCCCACCTCTCTCCCTTCATCTACCCTCCCACCAGTGGAACCTATGGGCAAATGCAATTAATTTTCCAACGTCCTTCAGGGAACCAAAGCGATCCACCCCTATTCAGTGGTACCTACATGTCACTCCAGTCCTTCGTTATGTGGTTGGCTCTTAATGTACCTCTGGAATGGCCAAGCACAGCACCCAGTGGTCAGGAAACTAGGCATAGGTAATAAATGTGGTCTTGTCCACATCCTGGGAACAACGTAGTCCAAAAGCCGCATTCTGAGGACCTTGCCGGCTAGCATTCCAGTTTACTCCCAACAACCCAGGCAGAGGGAACTCTGATTTAACAAGTAAATAATATGTTTGATTTATATCCCTCCTGGGGGATATAAATCGGTGTATTTTCTCTCAACTGCATTCCTTGAATTCCTCACTGGTGTCAAAAGCCATGTCTTCCAGTTGCCTGTGAACTATCCATGTGGAGGGGGTAAGACGGTCTCATAGCCGTAATGTCACTGGGATAGTAATCCAGAGGCCCTGGATCGTGCTCTTGGGATAATGGGTTTGAATCCCACCAAGGTAGCTGCTGGAATTTAAATTTAGTTAATAATAATGCCAGAATATAAAGCCAGTCTTAGTCATGGTGACCATGAAACTATCATTCATTGTCATAAAAACCCATCGGGTTCACTAATGGCCCTTTAGGGAAGGAAATCTGTTGTCCTTACCCAGTCTGGCCTACGTGTGACTCCAGACACACAGCAATGTAATTAAAATGCCCTCTGAAATGATTGAATGGCGGAGTAGACTCGATGGGCTGAATGGCTCCTGTGTCTTACAGAAATGGCCTAGCAAGCCACTCAGTTCAAGGGCAATTTTGGGATTGATGTCCACATCCCATGAAAGAACATGCTTGAGGTGAGAGAGGGACTGTAGACTGAGCCTTCTGGCAACTCCCAGACATGATCAGGTTCTGCTGGTCACGTACTCACTTCCCTTCAACAGAATAGAGCCTCTTCCTGCAATTCGATGTTGTGGCATTGGTGGGGGGAATCTGAGCATCCACCAATCAGGGTGTGCAATTCTGGGAAACCAAACTCTCACATCGACTTGGAAGGAAGGGAGAGAGAGAGAGAGAAAGAAAGAAAGAACTTGCATTTCTATAGCACCTTTCAGAACTTCGGGGCAGCCAATGAAGTACTTTGGAAGTGCTGTCACAGTTGGAATGCAGAGAAACACTGCAGCCAATTTGCGAACAGCAAGATCCCACAAAGGTGATAACGATCAGCTCATCTCTTTATAGGAAGGATAAGTGGTGTCCAAGGCTGCAGGAGAACTCCTCTGCTCTTCATCGAATGTGTCTACCCTGTCCCTGTCTGCTTGACGTTTCATTGGAAAGGTGGCACCACTGACAGTGTGGCACTCCCTCGGCACTGCACCGGAGTGGCAGGCTGGTTTATGCGCCCAGCTCCTGCAGTGGGGCTTAGACGCACGACCTCTGAACTCAGGGCCAAGCGTGCTGTCACCGAGCCAAGGCTGACCCCGGTTAGGAAGCGGAGACGGCCAAGCTGTTGTTGTAGCTGCCATTGCAGTAGTTTTGGTCACTGTCGTTTTTTCTGGCGTTGTCATTGCTGTTGTTGTATTTGTTGTTGTAGTTGTTGTTGTAGTTGTTGTAGTTGTTCTTGCCGTTGTTGTATTTGTTGTTGTTGTAGTTGTTGTATTTGTTGTATTTGTTGTATTGTTGTTGTAGTTGTTGTTGCAGCTGTTGTATTTGTTGTTGTAGTTGTTGTATTTGTTGTTGTAGTTGTTGTATTTGTTGTTGTAGTAGTTGTAGGCATTGCAACAGTTGTGGCTGTAGTTAGTGTAGCTGCTGGTGTTGTTGTTGTAGCCATTGGTGTAATTATTGTTATTGTTGTTGTTGTTGTTGTTGTTGTTGTTGCAGGCTTCTTTTCACAAACACACTCTCCTACCACTTATCTCCTGTTTTGCACTAATATTAAGGCCTGAGAAGAGCAGTTTGTGGAGAATCAGTGCTCTCTTTGGGAGCTGAAGAATTTCACATGTAATAAAGAGGTGTGAAAATGAGAGAGAGTGAGTGTGAGAGAGAGAGAGACATAGATACAAATCTATTCATCTGGTTGCATCATTCAGTGTGAATATGTAAGTGTCACCAGATTAACAGCTGAAGCTAGCAGGGTTCTGGGCGTTGGTCCATTGTACCCACACCAGATGGCTCAAAACTCAGAGAGCTGCCAATGGGAAAGAACATAAACCAACAAAAAAAAGGGACTTGCATTTATCCCAGAGTCTTACCCTGTCTCTCTGAAACATTTCAAAGTGCTGCAAACCCAATGAATTCCCTCAAACTGCAGCGACTTTGTAGAAAAAAACCTCAGCCGTTGTGTTGTGCACAGCAAGATCCCACGGAAAAGAGCAATGGGTTAATCTTCTTTATTCTTTCATGGGGTGCGGGCAATGAAGGCCAGCATTTGTTGCCCATCCCTAATTGCCCTCGAACCAAGTGGTTTGCAAGGGCCATTTCAGAGGGGTAGTTAAGAGTCAACCAACGTTGCTTTGGGTCTGGAGTCACACGTAGGCCAGACCAGGTAAGGATGGCAGATTGCCTTCCCTAAAGGGCATTAGTGACACAGATGGGTTTCTACAACAATTGCTGATAGATCCCATCACTGAGAGAGTAGCTTTCAGCCCTGGATTTATTAATTGAATTTTAAATTCCAGCCGCTGTAGTGGTGGGATTTGAACCTGTGCTCCCCAGGGCATTAAATTGGGCCTCAGGATGACGAGCCCAGTGACATCACCGCTATGCCGCCATCACCTGCCTGCCCATACCACCCCCACCGCCCCCCCCCCCCCTCCCCCCCCGCCAAACTACCACCAAAGGAAAAATACCACACAGAACAGCGCTGGGTTAATCTGCTTTCTGGTTGCAGGGGGGAAATGCTGGCCGGGATAGAGGGAGAGAGAAATCAGTTTCCCTAAATCGAGCTCATCAGTCAGCCTCCACTGTTCCACAGCCTTGTCGACTTTCCAAATGCTGGTCCGGGAAATCTCGCCGGAGCTGTTCCTGCACCCGGCAGCATAACTTCATGATGCAGTAAAGCTTAGTGGATCCCACTGATTCAAAGTCCGAAAAGCTGGGGGCTTGAAATCCCTTCCTGGAGACCCTGAGGCCCAAAATCCAGGCTGACTCTCCTGCAGAAGGGAAGCTGCGCTGTCAGAGGAGCCGTCTTTCGGAGGGCCCCGTCTGGGGTGGATTTAAGAGATCCCACGGCGACACATTTCGAGGAAGGGAAGGTGAGTTCTTCCTCGTGTCCTGGGTCAATGTGAGTAAACGTTGGGGGATAACTCAGCCAATATCACCAAAACAGACCACCGGGTCATTAGCACGGCGCTGCTTGTGGGATCTTGCTGCGCGCAAATTGGGTTGCTGAGTTTCCTCCGTTGCAACAGTGGTCACGCTCTCGGAACGTTTCGTTAGCTGCGCCGCACTCTAGGACACCCCGAGCGTGTGAAAGGCGCTACAGAAATGCGAATTCTCTGGTGAAGAGTCAGACGGACCTCGAAACGTTAAGTGAGTCCCCCTCTCCCCGCCGCCGATGGACCTGCTGAGTTTCTCCAGGTGTTTAGGTTTTTGTGTGCGAATCCTTTCTGTCTATCTGAGGCTTGGTCCCGCTCTGCGATTTGTCAATGTTCCAGCTAATGCAGGACTGCCCTCTGGTGGCTGCTTCGCTGAACAGTCGCCTCATTGCTGTGCAGAGAGACTTCCAAGGAAATTAAATAGCAAGCAGGAAAGTGTGTAAAGTTGTTTCAACCATAAATACTTGGGTGTTATCTAACCACTTATCTTACTTATTTACCCACCCTGCAATCTGCTATTTCTCTGAACGTTTAATGCTATCTGAGAGGTTCTCAGGTTGCTGTGTTTATGAACGTGTCTCATGAATCTGAATCCTTGCGAACATGTTATCATCCTTTGCCCTTTTTCCTCTCTTTACTGTCTCAGCTCCTTGCTTATTCATGAATGCGAATCTCTGAAGCCAAGCAATTGCCTCCTTGTATGCTGAGTTTGTGACTAGTCCTCCACTTAGTCTGCAGAGTGGACACTCCCCAGTGATGTGCTGCATTGTTTGCGTCTCCTCCGCAAGTGCATTAGGGGTTTGTACTGAGGGCCCAGCGGTGAAGGTTGGCTGCACAGGGTCCCTGGCCTCTCCAACATGGACCAGATCTCACCACGACAGTTCAAAGCCTGCCATTCAACAGACAGGGGGTTTGACACAAGGAACCTGTTAGTGACTTCCCTTGTTTCCCTGATCATTCCTTGATCCAGAGGATGTGTGCTGGTAGGTCTTGCTCAGGAAGGGTGCTCTGTATGGGGCACTGAGGTGGAAGGCAGACTGAGCAGGTTATCATGAAGGGGTAAATCAGGTGCAGCACAATGGTTTTGACCAGCTTCTGGGTTTTTTCCAGTCAGCAGATGTTTGATTCATTCATGGGATGTGGGTGTCGCTGGCTAGGCCAGCATTTATTACCCATCCTTAACTGCCCTTGTTCAGAGGGCATTTTAAGAGTCAACCACGTTGCTGTGGGTCTGGAGTCACACGTAGGCCAGACCAGGTAAGGACAGCAGATTTCCTTCCCTAAAGGACATTAGTGAACCAGGTGGGTTTTTACAACAATCAACAATGTCCATCACTGAGAGTGGCTCGGTAGCACCATTACTGACCGAGCTGGCCGAGTCCTAAATAACATAGCTGCTAGACTGGGTCTGCGGCAGGTGGTGAGGGAACCAACAAGAGGGAAAAACATACTTGACCTCATCCTCACCAACCTGCCTGTCACAGATGTATCTGTCCATGACAGTATCGGTAGGAGTGACCACTGCACAGTCGTTGTAGAGATGAAGTCCTGCATTCACATTGAGGATACCCTCCAGCATGTTGTGTGGCACTACCACCGTGATAAATAGGAGAGATTTCAAACAGATCTAGCAACTCAAGACTGGGCATCCATGAGGTGCTGTGGGCCATCAGCAGCAGCAGAATTGTACTCGAACACAATCTGTAACTTCTTGGCCCGGCATATCCCCCACTCTACCATTACCATCAGGCCAGGGGATCAACCCTGGTTCAATGAAGAGTACAGGAGGGCATGTCAGGGAGCAGCACCAGGCAGACCTAAAAATGAGGGGTCAACCTGGTGAAGTATAACACAGGACTACTTGCATGGTAACCAGCATAAGCAGCAAGTGATAGACAGAGCTAAGTGATCCCACAACCAACAGATCACATCTAAACTCCACAGTTCTGCCACATCCAGCCGTGAATGGTGGTGGACAATTAAGCAACTCACTGGAGGAGGAGGCTCCACAAATATCCCCATCCTCAACAATGGAGGAGCCCAGCACATCAGTGCAGAAAATAAGGCTGAAGCGTTTGCCACAATCTTCAGCCAGAAGTGCCGAGTGGATGATCCATCTCGGCCTCCTCCGGAGGTCCCCAGCATTACAGATGCCAGTCTTCAGCCAATTCACAGGCAGCCAGTGGAATTGTGGTACAGTCACTGGTCTAGTAATCCAGAGGCCCCGGCTCTTGCTCACATGTCTGTCCTTGACCAACTGCAATGTTCCAGTGAAGCCCAATGCAAACTGGAGGAACAGCTATTGATAAAGGAGTTTGCAGGGGGCGGGAAGTAAGAGAATGTCAGGGATAGGTTAGAGGGCAGGGGAGATTAAATGCCAAAGATGTCATGGAACAAAAGCCAAAGGAAATGGTGATGATCGTAGTAAAGGAACAAAGCACTGGTCCAAAGTAGGTGTTAATAGCAGAATAAAGTTCAGCTCTGAAAGCAAAAACAAGATACAAATTGCCATCTGGGGGACAAAAATTCAAAATGGAGAGTTCATGAAATTGTTGAACTCAATATGCAGTCCGGAAGGCTGTAAAGTGCCTAGTTGGAAGATGAGGTGTTCCTCCAGTTTGCGTTGGGCTTCACTGGAACAATGCAGCAGGCCAAGGACAGACATGTGGGCAAGAGAGCAAGATGGTGAATTGAAATGGCAAGCAGTGGAAGGTCAGAGTCATGCTTGAGGACAGAGGGGAGGTGTTCCAGAAAGCGGTCTCCCAGTCTGCGTTTGGTCTCCCCAATGTAGAGGAGACCACATTGGGAGCAGCGAATGCAGTAGACTAAATTGAAACAGGTATAAGTGAAGAGCTGCTTCACCTGGAAGGAGTGTTTGGGGCCTTGGACGGTGAGGAGGGGGTAAGTAAAGGGGCAGGTGTTATGCCTCCTGCGTCTGCATGGGAAGGTGCCGTGGGAGGGGGTTGAGGAGTAGGGGGTGATGGAGGAGTGGACCAGGGTGTCCCAGAGGGAACGATCCCTACGGAATGCCGACAGAGGGGGGGTGAAGGGAAGATGTGTTTGGTGGTGGCATCATGCTGGAGTTGGCGGAAATGGCGGAGGATGATCCTTTGAATGCGGAGGCTGGTGGGGTGATAAGTGAAGACAAGGGGGACCCTATCATGTTTCTGGGAGGGAGAGGAAAGGGTGAGGGCAGAAGTGTGGAAAATAGGTCAGACATCGTTGAGGGCCCTGTCAACCACAGTGGGAGGGAGTCCTCGGTTAAGGAAGAAGGAAGACATGTCAGAAGTGCTGTTGTGGAAGGTTACATCATCGGAACAGATGTGACGGAGATGGGGAAATTGGGAGAATGGGATGGAGTCCTTACAGGAAGCGGGGTGTGAGGAGCTGTAGTCAAGGTAGCTGTGGGACTCGGCAGGCTTGTAATGGATATTAGTCCATCACCAGAGATTGAGACAGAGAGGTCAAGGAAGGGAAGGGAAGTGTCAGAGATGGACCATGTGAAAATGATGGAGGGGTGAAAATTGGAAGCAAAATTGATAAATTTTTACAGGTCCAGACAAGAGCATGAAGCAGCACCGAAGTAATCATCGATGTACCAGAGAAAGAGTTATGGGAGGGGGCCGGAGTAGGACTGGAACAAGGAATGTTCCACATACCCCATAAAGAGACAGGCATAGCTGGGGCCCACGCGGGTACCCATAGCCACACCTTTTATTTGGAGGAAGTGAGACAAGTTAAAGGAGAAATTGTTCAGTGAGAAATTTTCAAGCAGGTGGGCTGTCACTACTGGAATGCTGCAAGGATCAGTGCAGGGACCTCAGTTATTTACAATCTATATTAATAATTTAGATAAAGGGCCAAGCATAGTGTGACCATATTTTCTGATGATACAAAATGAGGTGGGAAAATAAGTTGTGAGGAGGGTACAAAGAGGCTGCAAAGGGATATGGACCAGTTAATTGAGTGGGCCAGTAGATGGCAGATGGAATATAATGTGGGGAAATGTGGGGTTATTCACTTTGATCGGAAGACAGAATAATTTTTTAAGTGGCAACAAACTGTTAAATTTTGGTGTCCTGAGGGATCTGGGTGTCATTGTACATGATACTCAGAACGTTAGATGCAGGTACAGCAAGCAGTTTGGAAGGTAAGTGGCATGTTGGCCTTTATTGCAAAGGGACTGGAGTACAAGAGTAAGGAAGGCTTGCTGCAAATGTGCAGGGATTCGGCAAGACCACATCTGGAGTTCTGTGTGCAGCTTTTGGTAATCCACCTAGGCGAGCATTGACTTGCAATGGAGCAGTGCAACGAATGCACCCTAGACTGATTCCGGCAATGGGGAACACATCCTACTTCAGGATGTCCTACCAGGAGATTTTGAGTAGAATGAACTTATAATATCTGGAGTTTGGAAGAATAAGAGGTGATCTCATTACAACATACAAGATTCTGAGAGGGACTCATAGGGCCAATGCTGAGAGGTTGTTTTCCCCCGGCTGGAGTTTCTAGAAGTAGGCAGTATAGTTTCAAGGAGGGAGTGGCTATTTAATAATGAAAATGTCTTCACTCAGAGCCTTGTGAATTTTTGGAATTCCCTACCCAGAAAGCTGTGGATATTCAGGACAGAGTCGATAGGTTTTTGGCCTCTTAAGGAATCAAGGCGAGCAGGGTGACGGCAGGAAAATGGAATTGAGGTAAAAGATTGGTCATGATTTTACTGAATGACGGAGCATGTTCGAGGGGCCGAATGGCCTACTCCTGCTCCTAATTCATTTGGTAATTCTATTGATTTCGGATTGATGACAACGTTATCCTAATTGGCAATGAAAAATAATAGAATGGATCATTGCCTAGCGACCACACACCCACCCAACAGGAAGTCCCTTCTACCAGGCTAACAACAAGTCACTAACATCAACCCCATCAGATGAAGCGAGGACAATGGACGAGGGGGAAGAGATGGTGAGAGGGAGGGACGGGCATTTAATTGTTCAGTGTAGAGGAATTAGCAGTGGGGGCAGTGTATTGGGGAAGCAGGTGGTGTGCCTGGGGTTGTGCAGTGTAAGAGTTGTAATTGTGAAAGACAATGAGGTTAAGAAGAGGGTGAAGGAAGGACCAACAGGATGATACCGGATTATCAGGCTGTTAATTATGAAGTTAGGCTCCTAAAATTTAAGAGGTATTTACTTAAACTGAACACATGCTTAGAGAGCAGAGGGTTGAGACTTTCCATGGAATAAAACCATTAAGTTGATAATCTTTTAGATTAGTTAAATTGAGGCCAGCTCTGCCCTCACTTGTGAAGGTAAAATACCACAGCTGCTGTTCTGAAGAAGAGCAGGGGGGTTCTCCCCATGTTCTGGTCAATACTTACCCTTCATATAATATCATGAAACATAACAGATGATCTGACTGTTATTGCATTACTATTTCTGGGATCTCTCTGTGCCCCTATTGGCTGCTGCGTGCCGACATTACAACAGTGACAGCACTTCAAAAAGTACTCCATTAATGGAACGTTCAGGATGTTGGTATGGGTGCTGGGTGCTGGACAGGGTGCAGGGTGATTGACTGGGTGCCGGGTGTTGGACTGGGTGCTGGGTGTTGGACTGGGTGCCGGGTGCTGGACTGGGTGCTGGGTTTTGGACTGAGTGCTGGGTGTTGGACTGGGTGCAGGGTGTTGGACTGGGTGCTGGGTGTTGGACTGGGTGCTGGGTGTTGGACTGGGTACAGGGTGTTGGACTGGGTGCTGGGTGTTGGACTGGGTGCTGGGTGTTGGACTGGGTACAGGGTGTTGGACTGGGTGCAGGGTGTTGGACTGGGTACAGGGTGTTGGACTGGGTGCTGGGTGTTGGACTGGGTGCAGGGTGTTGGACTGGGTGCTGGGTGTTGGACTGGGTGCTGGGTGTTGGACTGGGTGCAGGGTGTTGGACTGGGTACAGGGTGTTGGACTGGGTGCTGGGTGTTGGACTGGGTGCTGGGTGTTGGACTGGGTGCAGGGTGTTGGACTGGGTGCTGGGTGTTGGACTGGGTACAGGGTGTTGGACTGGGTGCAGGGTGTTGGACTGGGTTCTAGGTGTTAGACTGGGTACAGGGTGTCAGGCTGGGTGCTGAGTGTTGGGTGCTGAGTTTTGGACTGGGTGCTGAGTTTTGCACTGGGTGCTGGGTGTTGGACTGGGTGCAGGGTGTTGGACTGGGTGCTGGGTGTTGGACTGGGTGCTGAGTTTTGGACTGGGTGCTGAGTTTTGGACTGGGTGCTGGGTTTTGGACTGGGTGCTGGGTGTTGGACTGGGTGCTGGGTTTTGGACTGGGTGCTGGGTGTTGGACTGGGTGCAGGGTGATTGACTGGGTGCCGGGTGCTGGACTGGTTGCTGGGTTTTGGACTGAGTGCTGGGTGTTGGACTGGGTGCAGGGTGTTGGACTGGGTGCTGGGTGTTGGACTGGGTGCTGGGTGTTGGACTGGGTACAGGGTGTTGGACTGGGTGCTGGGTGTTGGACTGGGTACAGGGTGTTGGACTGGGTGCTGGGTGTTGGACTGGGTGCAGGGTGTTGGACTGGGTGCTGGGTGTTGGACTGGGTGCAGGGTGTTGGACTGGGTGCTGGGTGTTGGACTGGGTACAGGGTGTTGGACTGGGTGCTGGGTGTTGGACTGGGTTCTAGGTGTTAGACTGGGTACAGGGTGTCAGGCTGGGTGCTGAGTGTTGGGTGCTGAGTTTTGGACTGGGTGCTGGGTGTTGGACTGGGTGCTGGGTTTTGGACTGGGTGCTGGGTGTTGGACTGGGTGCTGGGTGTTGGACTGGGTGCTGGGTTTTGGACTGGGTGCTGGGTGTTGAACTGGGTGCTGGGTTTTGGACTGGGTGCAGGGTGTTGGACTGGGTGCTGGGTGTTGGACTGGGTGCTGGGTTTTGGACTGGGTGCTGGGTTTTGGACTGGGTGCAGGGTGTTGGACTGGGTACAGGGTGTTGGACTGGGTGCTGGGTGTTGGACTGGGTGCTGGGTGTTGGACTGGGTGCTGGGTTTTGGACTGGGTGCTGGGTGTTGGACTGGGTGCAGGGTGTTGGACTGGGTGCTGGGTGTTGGACTGGGTTCTAGGTGTTAGACTGGGTACAGGGTGTCAGGCTGGGTGCTGAGTGTTGGGTGCTGAGTTTTGGACTGGGTGCTGGGTTTTGGACTGGGTGCTGGGTGTTGGACTGGGTGCTGGGTTTTGGACTGGGTACTGGGTGTTGGACTGGGTGCTGGGTGTTGGACTGGGTGCTGGGTGTTGGACTGGGTGCAGGGTGTTGGACTGGGTGCTGGGTGTTGGACTGGGTGCTGGGTGTTGGACTGGGTGCAGGGTGTTGGACTGGGTGCTGGGTTTTGGACTGGGTGCAGTGTGTTGGACTGGGTGCCGGGTGTTGGACTGGGTGCTGGGTGTTGGACTGGGTACAGGGTGTTGGACTGGGTACAGGGTGTTGGACTGGGTTCTTGGTGTTGGACTCGGTACAGGGTTTTGGACTGGGTGCAGGGTGTTGGACTGGGTGCAGGGTGTTGGACTGGGTGCTGGGATTTGGACTGGGTGCAGGGTGTTGGACTGGGTGCAGGGTGTTGGACTGGGTGCAGGGTTTTGGACTGGGTGCAGGGTGTTGGACTGGGTGCTGGGTGTTGGACTGGGTACAGGGTGTTGGACTGGGTGCTGGGTGTTGGACTGGGTGCTGGGTGTTGGACTGGGTGCAGGGTGTTGGACTGGGTGCAGGGTGTTGGACTGGGTGCTGAGTGTTGGACTGGGTGCAGGGTGTTGGACTGGGTGCTGGGTGTTGGACTGGGTGCAGGGTGTTGGACTGGGTGCAGGGTGTTGGACTGGGTGCAGGGTGTTGGACTGGGTGCTGGGTTGGAAGGCTGCTTTAGTGACTGGAGGCCAGTGTCCAGTGGCGTACCACAGGGATCTGTGCTGGGTCCCCTATTATCTGTCATTTATATAAATGACATAGATGACTATGTGGGGTGTAGAATTGGTAAGTTTGCGGATGACACAAAGATTGGCTGGGTGGTTAACAGTGAGGTTGAATGTCTTGGGCTACAGGAAGATATAGACGGGATGGTCAAATGGGCAGATAAGTGGCAGATGGAATTTAATCCTGAAAAGTGTGAGGTGATACACTTTGGAAGGAGTATTTTGACAAGGATGTATTCAATGAATGGCATGATACTAGGAAGTTCTGAGGAACAAAGGGACCTTGGTGTGTGTGTCCATAGATCTCTGAAGGTGGAGGGGCATGTTAGTGAGTTGGTGAAAAAGGCATATGGGACACTTGCCTTTATCAATCGAGGCATAGATTACAAAAGTAGGGAGGTCATGTTGGAGTTATATAGAACCTTGGTGAGGCCACAGCTGGAGTACTGTGTGCAGTTCTGGTCGTCACATTATAGGAAGGATGTGATTGCACTGGAGGGGGTGCAGAGGAGATTCACCAGGATGTTGCCTGGGATGAAACATTTAAGTTATGAAGAGAGGTTGGATAGACTCGGGTTGTTTTTGTTGGAGCAGAGAAGACTGAGGGGCGACCTGATCGAGGTGTACAAGATTATGAGGGGCATGGACAGGGTGGATAGGGAGCAGCTGTTCCCCTTAGTTGGGGACATAAGGGGACATAAGTTCAAGGTGAGGGGCAGGAGGTTTAGAGGGGATGTGAGGAAAAACCTTTTTACCCAGAGGATAGTGAGTGTCTGGAATACGCTGCCTGGGAGGGTGGTGGAGGAGGGTTGCTTCACATCCTTTAAAAAGTACCTGGATGAGCACTTGGCACGTCATAACATTCAAGGCTATGGGCCAAGTGCTGGTAAATGGGGTTAGTTAGGTAGGTCAGGTGTTTCTCACATGTCAGTGCAGACTCGATGGGCCGAAGGGTCTCTTCTGCTCTGTGTGATTCTGTAATTATGTATTGGTCTGCGCGCAGGGTGTTGAGCGTGTGGTGGATTGAGTGCTGGATGTTGGACTGGGTGCTGAGTATTGGTTTGGGTGCAGAATGTTGGACTGTGTGTTGGACTTGGTGCTGGGGGCTGGGCCGGGTGTGGGACTGGGTGCTGGGTGTTGGATTGGGTGTTGGACTGGGTGCTGGACTGGGTGCTGGGTGCTGGGTGCTGGACTGGGTGCTGGACTGGGTGCTGGACTGGGTGCTGAACTGGGTGCTGGGTGCTGGACTGGGTGCTGGGTGTTGGACTGGGTGCTGGGTGCTGGACTCGGAGCTGGACTGGGTGCTGGGTGTTGGATTGGGTGTTGGACTAGATGCTTGGTGTTGGACTGGGTGCTGGGTGTTGGATTGGGTGCTGGACTGGGTGCTGGATTGGGTGCTGGACTGAGTGCTGGATGTTGGACTGGGTGCTGGACTGGGTGTGGGTGTTGGAAAGGGTGTTGGACTAGGTGCTGGTGCTGGACTGGGTGCTGGGTGCTGGACTGGGTGCTGGATTGGGTGCTGGATTGGGTGCTGAACTGGGTGCTGGGTGCTGGACTGGGTGCTGGGTGTTGGACTGGGTGCTGGGTGCTGGACTGGGTGCTGGATGTTGGACTGGGTGCTGGACTGGGTGTGGGTGTTGGAAAGGGTGTTGGACTAGGTGCTGGTGCTGGACTGGGTGCTGGACTGGGTGCTAGACTGGGTTTTGGACTGGGTGTTGGGAGCTGGACTGGGTGCTGGGTGCTGGACTGGGTGTTGGGTGCTGGACTGCGCGCTGGACTGGGTGCTGGGTGCTGGACTGGATGCTGGGTGTTGGACTGGGTGCTAGACTGGGTTTTGGACTGGGTGCTGGGTGTTGGACTGGGTGCTGGATGCAGGACTGGGTGCTGGGTGCTGGTCTGGGTGTTGGACATGGTGCTGGGTGCTGGGTGTTGGACTTGGTGCTGGGTGCTGGGTGTTGGACTGGGTGCTGGGTGTTGGATTTGGTGTTGGACTGGGTGCTGGGTGTTGGATTGGGTGTTGGACTGGGTGCTGGGTGTTGGATTTGGTGTTGGACTGGGTGCTGGATTGGGTACTGAACTGGGTGCTGGGTGTTGGACTGGGTGCTGGGTGCTGGACTCGGAGCTGGACTGGGTGTTGGACTGGGTGCTGGGTGTTGGGCTGGGTGCTGGACTGGGTGCTGGACTGGGGGCTGGATTGGGTGCTGAACTGGGCGCTGGGTGCTGGACTGGGTGCTGGGTGTTGGACTGGGTGCTGGATGTTGGACTGGGTGCTGGACTGCGTGGGTGGAGGTGTTGGACTAGGGCTGTGCTGGACTGGGTGCTGACTGGTGCTGGTTGGACTGGGTGCTGGTGCTGGACTGGGTGCTGGACTGGGTGCTGGACTGGGTTTTGGACTGGGTGTTGAGAGCTGGACTCGGAGCTGGACTGGGTGCTGGGTGCTGGACTGGGTGCTGGGTGCTGGACTGGGTGCTGGGTGCTGGACTGCACGCTGGACTGGGTGCTGGACTGGGTGTTGGGTGCTAGACTGGGTGTTGGACTTGGTACTGGGTGCTGGGTGTTGGACTGGGTGTTGGACTTGGTGCTGGGTGCTGGGTGCTGGATTGGGTGCTGGGTGTTGGACTGGGTGTTGGACTGGGTGCGGGGTGTTGTATTTGGTGTTGGACTGGGTGTTGGACTGGGTGCTGGGAGTTGCATTGGGTGTTGGACTAGGTGCTTGGTGTTGGACAGGGTGCTGGATTGGGTACTGGACTGGGTGCTGGGTGCTAGACTGGGTGCTGGATGCTGGGTGCTGGACTGGGTGCTGGACTGGGTGCTGGGAGTTGCATTGGGTGTTGGACTAGGTGCTTGGTGTTGGACAGGGTGCTGGATTGGGTACTGGACTGGGTGCTGGGTGCTAGACTGGGTGCTGGATGCTGGGTGCTGGACTGGGTGCTGGACTGGGTGCTGGGTGCTGGACCGGGTGCTAGACTGGGTGCTGCGTGCTGAACTGGGTGCTGGACTGGGTGCTGTGTGCTGGACTGGGTGCCTGACTGGGTGCTGGGTGCAGGACTGGGTGCTGGGGGCTGGACTGGGTGCTGGACTGGGTGCTGCACTGGGTGCTAGACTGGGTGCTGGGTGCTGAGTGCTGGGCGCTGGACTGGGTGCTGGACTGCGTGCTGGGTGCTGGACTGGGTGCTGGACTGGGTGCTGGACTGCGTGCTGGGTGCAGGACTGGGTGCTGGACTGGGTGTTGGGTGCTAGGCTGGGTGCTGGGTGCTGGGTGCTGGACTGGGTGCTGGGGGCTGAACCGGGTGCTGGACTGGGTGCTGGGTGCTGGGTGCTGGACTGGGTGCTGGGTGCTGGGTGCTGGACTGGGTGCTGGACTGGTGCTGGACTGGGTGCTGGATTGGGTGCTGGATTGGGTGCTGAAATGGGTGCTGGGTGTTGGACTGGGTGCTGGGTGCTGGACTCGGAGCTGGACTGGATGCTGGGTGCAGGATTGGGTGCTGAAATGGGTGCTGGATTGGGTGCTGAAATGGGTGCTGGGTGTTGGACTGGGTGCTGGGTGCTGGACTCGGAGCTGGACTGGATGCTGGGTGCTGGACAGGGTGCCTGGTGCTGGACTGGGTGCTGTGTGCTGGACTGGGTGCTGGTGCTGGACTGGGTGCTGGACTGGGTGCTGGACTGGGTGCTGGTTGCTGGACTGGGTGCTGCATGCAGGACTGGGTGCTGGGTGCTGGACTGGGTGCTGGTGCTGGATTGGGTGCTGGACTGAGTGCTGGACTGGGTGCTGGGTGTTGGATTTGGTGCTGGGTGCTGGTCTGGGTGTTGGACTGGGTGCTGGCTTGGGTGCTGGGTGCTGGACTGGGTGCTGGACTGGGTGCTGGGTGCTGGATTGGGTGCTGAACTGGGAGCTGGGTGCTGGGTGCTGGATTGGGTGCTGAACTGGGAGCTGGGTGCTGGACTGGGTGCTTGGTGCTGGACAAGGTGCAGGGTGCTGGGTGCTGGACTGGGTGCTGGGTGCTGGACTGGGTGCTGGACTGGGTGCTGGACTGGATGCTGGTCTGGGTGCTGGATTGGGTGTCTGGTGCTGGATTGGGTGCTGGGTGCTGGACTGGATGCTGGTGCTGGATTGGGTGCTGGACTGGGTGCTGGACTGGGTGCTGGGTGCTGGACTGGATGCTGGTGCTGGATTGGGTGCGGGACTGGGTGCTGGACTGGGTGCTGGGTGCTGGACTGGGTGCTGGACCGGGTGCTGGACAGGGTGCCTGGTGCTGGACTGGGTGCTGGGTGCTGGATTGGGTGCTGGACTGGGTGCTGGGTGCTGGACTGGGTGCTGGTGCTGGATTGGGTGCTGGACTGGGTGCTGGGTGCTGAATGCTGTGTGCTGGGTGCTGGACTGGGTGCTGGTGCTGGATTGGGTGCTGGACTGTGTGCTGGGTGCTGGTGCTGGATTGGGTGCTGGACTGGGTGCTGGTTGCTGGACTGGGTGCTGGACTAGGTGCTGGGTTTTGGATTTGGTTCTGGGTGCTGGTCTGGGTGTTGGACTGGGTGCTGGACTGGGTGCTGGGTGCTGGACTGGGTGCTGGACTGGGTGCTGGGTGCTGGTTGCTGGACTGGGTGCTGGACTGGGAGCTGGGTGTTCGACTGGGTGCTGGGTGCTGGACTGGGTGCTGTACTGGGTGCTCGAATGAGTGCCTGGTGCTGGACTGGGTGCTGGATTGGGTGCTGGACTGGGTGCTGGACTGGGTGCTGGACTGGGTACCTGGTGCTGTACTGGGTGCTGGGTGTTGGACTGGGTGCTGGGTGCTGGACTGGATGCTGGACTGGGTGCTGGGTGCTGTACTGGGTGTTGGGTGCTGTACTGGGTGCTGGGTGTTGGCCTGGGTGCTGCACTGGGTGCTGCACTGGGTGCTGGACTGGGTGCTGGACTGGGTGCTGGGTGCTGTACTGGGTGCTGGTGCTGGATTGGGTGCTGGACTGGGTGCTGGACTGGGTGCTGGACTGGGTGCTGGGTGCTGGACTGGGTGCTGGACTGGGTGCTGGGTGCTGGACTAGGTGCTGAACTGGGTGCTGGGTGCTGGGTGCTGGACTAGGTGCTGAACTGGGTGCTGGGTGTTCGACTGGGTGCTGGCTGCTGGACTGGGTGCTGGACTGGGTGCTGGATTGGGTGCTGGACTGTGTGCTGGGTGCTGGTCTGGGTGCTGGTTGCTTGACTGGGTGCTGGTGCTGGATTGGGTGCTGGACTGGGTGCTGGACTGGGTGCTGGGTGTTGGATTTGGTGCTGGGTGCTGGTCTGGGTGTTGGACTGGGTGCTGGACTGGGTGCTGGACTGGGTGCTGGATGCTGGACAAGGTGCTGGGTGCTGGGTGCTGGACTGGGTGCTGGACTGGGTGCTGGATTGGGTGCTGAAATGGGTGCTGGACTGGGTGCTGGGTGTTGGATTTGGTGCTGGGTGCTGGTCTGGGTGTTGGACTGGGTGCTGGGTGCTGGATTGGGTGCTGAACTGGGAGCTGGGTGCTGGGTGCTGGATTGGGTGCTGAACTGGGAGCAGGGTGCTGGACTGGGTGCTGGGTGCTGGACAAGGTGCTGGGTGCTGGACTGTGTGCTGGTGCTGGATTGGTTGCTGGACTGGGTGCTGGACTAGGTGCTGGGTGTTGGATTTGGTGCTGGTGCTCGTCTGGGTGTTGGACTGGGTGCTGGGTGCTGGACTGGGTGCTGGGTGTTTGACTGGGTGCTGGGTGCTGTACTGGGTGCTGGACTGGGTGCAGGACTGTGTGCGGGGTGCAGGACTGGGTGCTGGGTGTGCTGGGTGCAGGACTGGGTGCTGGGTGCTGGTGCTGGGTGCTGGTCTGGGTGCTGGGTGCTGGACTGGGTGCTGGGTACTGGGTGCTGGACTGGGTGCTGGGTGCTGGACTGGGTGCTGGTGCTGGATTGGGTGCTGGACTGGGTGCTGGACTGGGTGCTGGGTGCTGGACTGGGTGCTGGGTACTGGGTGCTGGATTGGGTGCAGGGTGCTGGACTGGGTGCTGGGTGCTGGACTGGGTGCTGGACTGGGTGTTGGGTACTGGACTGGGTGCTGTGAGCTGGACTGGGTGTTGGGTACTGGACTGGGTGCTGGACTGGGTGCAGGGTGCTGGAATGCTGGTTGCTGGACTGGGTGCTGGGTGCTGGGTGCTGGACTGCTGGACTGGATGCTGGGTGCTGGACTGGGTGCTGGTTTAGGACTGGGTGCTGGACTGGTGCTGGGCTTGGATTTGGTGCTGGTGCTGGTCTGGGTGCTGGGTGCTGGACTGGGTGCTGGGTGCTGGACTGGGTGCTGGACTGGGTGCTGGGTGGTGGTGCTGGGGGTGGTTTTGGTGCTGGGTGCTGGGCTGTACTGGGTGTGGGTGCCTGGGTGCTGGACTGGGTGCTGGATTGGTTGCGGAACTGGATGCTGGGTGCTGGTGCTGGACTGGGTGCTGGTTGCTGGACTGGGTGCTGGGGGCTGGGTGCTGGACTGGGTGCTGGACTGGGTGCTGGGAGCTGGACTGGGTGCTGGACTGGGTGCTGAGTGCTGGGTGCTGGGTGCTGGGCTGGGTGTTGGACTGGGTGCTGGACTGGGTGCTGGACTGGGTGCTGGGTGCTGGACTGGGTGCTGGGTGCTGGACTGGGTGCTGGGTGCTGGGTGCTGGGTGCTGGGCTGGGTGCTGGGTGCTGGGTGCTGGACTGGGTGCTGGACTGGGTGCTGCATGCTGGACTGGGTGTCTGGTGCTGGATTGGGTCTTGGATTTGGTGCTGGGTGTTGGACTGGGTGCTAGACTAGGTGCTGGGTGCTGGACTGGGTGCTAGACTAGGTGCTGGGTGCTGGACTGGGTGCTGGACTAGGTGCTGGGTGCTGGACTGGGTGCTAGACTAGGTGCTGGGTGCTGGACTGGGTGCTAGACTAGGTGCTGGGTGCTGGGTGCTGGACTGGGTGCTGGACTGGATGCTGGACTGGGTGCTGGACTGGGTGCTGGGTGCTGGACTGGGTGCTAGACTAGGTGCTGGGTGCTGGACTGGGTGCTGGACTGGGTGCTGGATTGGGTGTCTGGTGCTGGGTTGGGTGCTGGACTGGGTGCTGGGTGCTGGACTGGGTGCTGGACTGGGTGCTGGGTGCTGGACTGGGTGCTGGGTGCTGGACTGGATGCTGGTGCTGGATTGGGTGCTGGACTGGGTGCTGGACTGGGTGCTGGGTGCTGGACTGGGTGCTGGACCGGGTGCTGGACAGGGTGCCTGGTGCTGGACTGGGTGCTGGGTGTTGGATTGGGTGCTGGACTGGTTGCTGGTTGCTGGACTGGTTGCTGGTTGCTGGACTGGGTGCTGCATGCTGGACTGGGTGCTGGGTGCTGGACTGGGTGCTGGACTGGGTGCAGGGTGCTGAATGCTGGTTGCTGGACTGGGTGCTGGGTGCTGGGTGCTGGACTCGGAGCTGGACTGGATGCTGGGTGCTGGACTGGGTGCTGGTTTAGGACTGGGTGCTGGACTAGGTGCTGGGTTTTGGATTTGGTGCTGTGTGCTGGTCTGGGTGTTGGACTGGGTGCTGGACTGGGTGCTGGGTGCTGGACTGGGTGCTGGACTGGGTGCTGGGTGCTGGTTGCTGGACTGGGGCCTGGACTGGGAGCTGGGTGTTCGACTGGGTGCTGGGTGCTGGACTGGGTGCTGTACTGGGTGCTCGAATGGGTGCCTGGTGCTGGACTGGGTGCTGGATTGGGTGCTGGACTGGGTGCTGGGTGCTGGACTGGGTGCTGGTGCTGGATTGGGTGCTGGACTGGGTGCAGGGTGCTGAATGCTGGGTGCTGGACTGGGTGCTGGTTGCTGGACTGGGTGCTGGACTAGGTGCTGGGTTTTGGATTTGGTGCTGGGTGCTGGTCTGGGTGTTGGACTGGGTGCTGGACTGGGTGCTGGACTGGGAGCTGGGTGTTCGACTGGGTGCTGGGTGCTGGACTGGGTGCTGTACTGGGTGCTCGAATGGGTACCTGGTGCTGGACTGGGTGCTGGATTGGGTGCTGGACTGGGTGCTGGGTGCTGGACTGGGTGCTGGACAGGCTGCTGGACAAGGTGCTGTGAGCTGGGTGCTGGACTGGGTGCTGGACTGGGTACCTGGTGCTGGACTGGGTGCTGGACTGGGTGCTGGGTGTTCGACTGGGTTCTGGGTGCTGTACTGGGTGCTGGGTGCTGTACTGGGTGCTGGACTGGGTGCTGGGTGCTGGACTGGGTGCTGGACTGGGTGCTGGGTGTTCGACTGGGTGCTGGGTGCTGTACTGGGTGCTGGGTGCTGTACTGGGTGCTGGACTGGGTGCTGGGTGCTGGACTGGGTGTTTGACTTGGTGCTGGGTGCTGGGTGCTGGGTGTTCGACTGGGTGCTGGGTGCTGTACTGGGTGCTGGGTGCTGTACTGGGTGCTGGACTGGGTGCCTGGTGCTGGACTGGGTGCCTGGTGCTGGACTGGGTGCAGGGTGCTGGACTGGGTGCTGAATGCTTGGTGCTGGACTGGGTGCTGGACTGGGTGCTGGGTGCTGGCCTGGGTGCTGGCCTGGGTGCTGGACTGGGTGCTGTGAGCTGGGTGCTGGACTGGGTGCCTGGTGCTGGACTGGGTGCTGGACTGGGTGCTGTGAGCTGGGTGCTGGACTGGGTGCTGGGTGCCGGACAAGGTGCTGGGTGCTGGGTGCTGGACTGGGTGCTGGGTGCTGGACTGGGTGCTGGACTGGGTGCTGCATGCTGGACTGGGTGCTGGACTGGGTGTCTGGTGCTGGATTGGGTCTTGGATTTGGTGCTGGGTGCTGGACTGGGTGCTAGACTAGGTGCTGGGTGCTGGACTGGGTGCTAGACTAGGTGCTGGGTGCTGGGTGCTGGACTGAGTGCTGGACTGGATGCTGGACTGGGTGCTGGACTGGGTGCTGGGTGCTGGACTGGGTGCTAGACTAGGTGCTGGGTGCTGGACTGGGTGCTGGACTGGGTGCTGGATTGGGTGTCTGGTGCTGGATTGGGTGCTGGACTGGGTGCTGGGTGCTGGACTGGGTGCTGGACTGGGTGCTGGGTGCTGGACTGGGTGCTGGGTGCTGGACTGGATGCTGGTGCTGGATTGGGTGCTGGACTGGGTGCTGGACTGGGTGCTGGGTGCTGGACTGGGTGCTAGACCGGGTGCTGGACAGGGTGCCTGGTGCTGGACTGGGTGCTGGGTGTTGGATTGGGTGCTGGACTGGTTGCTGGTTGCTGGACTGGGTGCTGCATGCTGGACTGGGTGCTGGGTGCTGGATTGGGTGCTGGTGCTGGATTGGGTGCTGGACTGGGTGCAGGGTGCTGAATGCTGGTTGCTGGATTGGGTGCTGGGTGCTGGGTGCTGGACTCGGAGCTGGACTGGATGCTGGGTGCTGGACTGGGTGCTGGTTTAGGACTGGGTGCTGGACTAGGTGCTGGGTTTTGGATTTGGTGCTGTGTGCTGGTCTGGGTGTTGGACTGGGTGCTGGACTGGGTGCTGGGTGCTGGACTGGGTGCTGGACTGGGTGCTGGGTGCTGGTTGCTGGACTGGGGCCTGGACTGGGAGCTGGGTGTTCGACTGGGTGCTGGGTGCTGGACTGGGTGCTGTACTGGGTGCTCCAATGGGTGCCTGGTGCTGGACTGGGTGCTGGATTGGGTGCTGGACTGGGTGCTGGGTGCTGGACTGGGTGCTGGTGCTGGATTGGGTGCTGGACTGGGTGCAGGGTGCTGAATGCTGGGTGCTGGACTGGGTGCTGGTTGCTGGACTGGGTGCTGGACTAGGTGCTGGGTTTTGGATTTGGTGCTGGGTGCTGGTCTGGGTGTTGGACTGGGTGCTGGACTGGGTGCTGGACTGGGAGCTGGGTGTTCGACTGGGTGCTGGGTGCTGGACTGGGTGCTGTACTGGGTGCTCGAATGGGTGCCTGGTGCTGGACTGGGTGCTGGATTGGGTGCTGGACTGGGTGCTGGGTGCTGGACTGGGTGCTGGACTGGGTACCTGGTGCTGGACTGGGTGCTGGACTGGGTACCTGGTGCTGGACTGGGTGCTGGACTGGGTGCTGGGTGTTCGACTGGGTGCTGGGTGCTGTACTGGGTGCTGGGTGCTGTACTGGGTGCTGGACTGGGTGCTGGGTGCTGGACTGGGTGCTGGACTGGGTGCTGGGTGTTCGACTGGGTGCTGGGTGCTGTACTGGGTGCTGGGTGCTGTACTGGGTGCTGGACTGGGTGCTGGGTGCTGGACTGGGTGTTTGACTTGGTGCTGGGTGCTGGGTGCTGGGTGTTCGACTGGGTGCTGGGTGCTGTACTGGGTGCTGGGTGCTGTACTGGGTGCTGGACTGGGTGCCTGGTGCTGGACTGGGTGCCTGGTGCTGGACTGGGTGCAGGGTGCTGGACTGGGTGCTGAATGCTTGGTGCTGGACTGGGTGCTGGACTGGGTGCTGGGTGCTGGCCTGGGTGCTGGCCTGGGTGCTGGACTGGGTGCTGTGAGCTGGGTGCTGGACTGGGTGCCTGGTGCTGGACTGGGTGCTGGACTGGGTGCTGTGAGCTGGGTGCTGGACTGGGTGCCTGGTGCTGGACTGGGTGCTGGACTGGGTGCTGGACTGGGTGCCTGGTGCTGGACTGGGTGCTTGACTGGGTGTTGGGTGCTGGACTGGTTGCCTGGTGCTGGACTGGGTGCTGGGTGCTGGATTGGGTGCTGAACTGGGTGCTGGGTGTTGGACTGGGTGCTGAACAAGGTGCTGTGAGCTGGGTGCTGGACTGGGTGCTGGACTGGGTGCCTGGTGCTGGACTGGGTGCTTGACTGGGTGTTGGGTGCTGGACTGGTTGCCTGGTGCTGGACTGGGTGCTGGGTGCTGGATTGGGTGCTGAACTGGGTGCTGGGTGTTGGACTGGGTGCTGGGTGCTGGGTGCTGGATTGGGTGCTGGACTGGGTGCTGGGTGCTGGACAAGGTGCTGGGTGCTGGACTGGGTGCTGGGTGCTGGACAAGGTGCTGGGTGCTGGGTGCTGGACTGGGTGCTGTACTGGTGCTGGACTGGGTGCTGGATTGGGTGCTGAAATGGGTGCTGGGTGTTGGACTGGGTGCTGGGTGCTGGACTCGGAGCTGGTCTGGGTGCTGGGTGCTGGACTGGGTGCTGGACTGGGTGCTAGACTAGGTGCTGGGTGTTGGATTTGGTGTTGGACTGGGTGCTGGGTGTTGGATTGGGTGTTGGACTGGGTGCTGGGTGTTGGATTTGGTGTTGGACTGGGAGCTGGACTGGGTGTTGGACTGGGTACTGGGTGTTGGACTGGGTGCTGGGTGCTGGACTGGGTGCTGGACTGGGTGCTGGATTGGGTGCTGAACTGGGTGCTGGGTGCTGGACTGGGTGCTGGGTGTTGGACTGGGTGCTGGATGTTGGACTGGGTGCTGGTGCTGGACTGGGTGCTGGACTGGGTGCTGGACTGGGTTTTGGACTGGGTGTTGAGAGCTGGACTCGGAGCTGGACTGGGTGCTGGGTGCTGGACTGGGTGCTGGGTGCTGGACTGGGTGCTGGGTGCTGGACTGCACGCTGGACTGGGTGCTGGACTGGGTGTTGGGTGCTAGACTGGGTGTTGGACTTGGTGCTGGGTGCTGGGTGTTGGACTGGGTGTTGGACTTGGTGCTGGGTGCTGGGTGCTGGATTGGGTGCTGGGTGTTGGATTGGGTGTTGGACTGGGTGCGGGGTGTTGTATTTGGTGTTGGACTGGGTGTTGGACTGGGTGCTGGGAGTTGCATTGGGTGTTGGACTAGGTGCTTGGTGTTGGACAGGGTGCTGGATTGGGTACTGGACTGGGTGCTGGGTGCTAGACTGGGTGCTGGATGCTGGGTGCTGGACTGGGTGCTGGACTGGGTGCTGGGAGTTGCATTGGGTGTTGGACTAGGTGCTTGGTGTTGGACAGGGTGCTGGATTGGGTACTGGACTGGGTGCTGGGTGCTAGACTGGGTGCTGGATGCTGGGTGCTGGACTGGGTGCTGGACTGGGTGCTGGGTGCTGGACTGGGTGCTGGACTGGGTGCTGGGTGCTGGACTAGGTGCTGAACTGGGTGCTGGGTGCTGGGTGCTGGACTGGGTGCTGTACTGGGTGCTGGGTGTTCGACTGGGTGCTGGCTGCTGGACTGGGTGCTGGACTGGGTGCTGGATTGGGTGCTGGACTGTGTGCTGGGTGCTGGTCTGGGTGCTGGTTGCTTGACTGGGTGCTGGTGTTGGATTGGGTGCTGGACTGGGTGCTGGACTGGGTGCTGGGTGTTGGATTTGGTGCTGGGTGCTGGTCTGGGTGTTGGACTGGGTGCTGGACTGGGTGCTGGACTGGGTGCTGGATGCTGGACAAGGTGCTGGGTGCTGGGTGCTGGACTGGGTGCTGGACTGGGTGCTGGATTGGGTGCTGAAATGGGTGCTGGACTGGGTGCTGGGTGTTGGATTTGGTGCTGGGTGCTGGTCTGGGTGTTGGACTGGGTGCTGGCTTGGGTGCTGGGTGCTGGGCTGGGTGCTGGACTGGGTGCTGGGTGCTGGATTGGGTGCTGAACTGGGAGCTGGGTGCTGGGTGCTGGATTGGGTGCTGAACTGGGAGCAGGGTGCTGGACTGGGTGCTGGGTGCTGGACAAGGTGCTGGGTGCTGGACTGTGTGCTGGTGCTGGATTGGGTGCTGGACTGGGTGCTGGACTGGGTGCTGGGTGTTGGATTTGGTGCTGGGTGCTGGTCTGGGTGTTGGACTGGGTGCTGGCTTGGGTGCTGGGTGCTGGACTGGGTGCTGAACTGGGAGCTGGGTGCTGGGTGCTGGATTGGGTGCTGAACTGGGAGCAGGGTGCTGGACTGGGTGCTGGGTGCTGGACAAGGTGCTGGGTGCTGGGTGCTGGACTGGGTGCTGGGTGCTGGACTGGGTGCTGGACTGGGTGCTGCATGCTGGACTGGGTGCTGGACTGGGTGTCTGGTGCTGGATTGGGTCTTGGATTTGGTGCTGGGTGCTGGACTGGGTGCTGGACTAGGTGCTGGGTGCTGGACTGGGTGCTAGACTAGGTGCTGGGTGCTGGACTGGGTGCTGGACTAGGTGCTGGGTGCTGGACTGGGTGCTAGACTAGGTGCTGGGTGCTGGACTGGGTGCTAGACTAGGTGCTGGGTGCTGGGTGCTGGACTGAGTGCTGGACTGGATGCTGGACTGGGTGCTGGACTGGGTGCTGGGTGCTGGACTGGGTGCTAGACTAGGTGCTGGGTGCTGGACTGGGTGCTGGACTGGGTGCTGGATTGGGTGTCTGGTGCTGGGTTGGGTGCTGGACTGGGTGCTGGGTGCTGGACTGGGTGCTGGACTGGGTGTTGGGTGCTGGACTGGGTGCTGGGTGCTGGACTGGATGCTGGTGCTGGATTGGGTGCTGGACTGGGTGCTGGACTGGGTGCTGGGTGCTGGACTGGGTGCTGGACCGGGTGCTGGACAGGGTGCCTGGTGCTGGACTGGGTGCTGGGTGTTGGATTGGGTGCTGGACTGGTTGCTGGTTGCTGGACTGGTTGCTGGTTGCTGGACTGGGTGCTGCATGCTGGACTGGGTGCTGGGTGCTGGACTGGGTGCTGGACTGGGTGCAGGGTGCTGAATGCTGGTTGCTGGACTGGGTGCTGGGTGCTGGGTGCTGGACTCGGAGCTGGACTGGATGCTGGGTGCTGGACTGGGTGCTGGTTTAGGACTGGGTGCTGGACTAGGTGCTGGGTTTTGGATTTGGTGCTGTGTGCTGGTCTGGGTGTTGGACTGGGTGCTGGACTGGGTGCTGGGTGCTGGACTGGGTGCTGGACTGGGTGCTGGGTGCTGGTTGCTGGACTGGGGCCTGGACTGGGAGCTGGGTGTTCGACTGGGTGCTGGGTGCTGGACTGGTGCTGTACTGGGTGCTCGAATGGGTGCCTGGTGCTGGACTGGGTGCTGGATTGGGTGCTGGACTGGGTGCTGGGTGCTGGACTGGGTGCTGGTGCTGGATTGGGTGCTGGACTGGGTGCAGGGTGCTGAATGCTGGGTGCTGGACTGGGTGCTGGTTGCTGGACTGGGTGCTGGACTAGGTGCTGGGTTTTGGATTTGGTGCTGGGTGCTGGTCTGGGTGTTGGACTGGGTGCTGGACTGGGTGCTGGACTGGGAGCTGGGTGTTCGACTGGGTGCTGGGTGCTGGACTGGGTGCTGTACTGGGTGCTCGAATGGGTACCTGGTGCTGGACTGGGTGCTGGATTGGGTGCTGGACTGGGTGCTGGGTGCTGGACTGGGTGCTGGACAGGCTGCTGGACAAGGTGCTGTGAGCTGGGTGCTGGACTGGGTGCTGGACTGGGTACCTGGTGCTGGACTGGGTGCTGGACTGGGTGCTGGGTGTTCGACTGGGTTCTGGGTGCTGTACTGGGTGCTGGGTGCTGTACTGGGTGCTGGACTGGGTGCTGGGTGCTGGACTGGGTGCTGGACTGGGTGCTGGGTGTTCGACTGGGTGCTGGGTGCTGTACTGGGTGCTGGGTGCTGTACTGGGTGCTGGACTGGGTGCTGGGTGCTGGACTGGGTGTTTGACTTGGTGCTGGGTGCTGGGTGCTGGGTGTTCGACTGGGTGCTGGGTGCTGTACTGGGTGCTGGGTGCTGTACTGGGTGCTGGACTGGGTGCCTGGTGCTGGACTGGGTGCCTGGTGCTGGACTGGGTGCAGGGTGCTGGACTGGGTGCTGAATGCTTGGTGCTGGACTGGGTGCTGGACTGGGTGCTGGGTGCTGGCCTGGGTGCTGGCCTGGGTGCTGGACTGGGTGCTGTGAGCTGGGTGCTGGACTGGGTGCCTGGTGCTGGACTGGGTGCTGGACTGGGTGCTGTGAGCTGGGTGCTGGACTGGGTGCTGGGTGCTGGACTGGGTGCTGGACTGGGTGCTGCATGCTGGACTGGGTGCTGGACTGGGTGTCTGGTGCTGGATTGGGTCTTGGATTTGGTGCTGGTGCTGGACTGGGTGCTAGACTAGGTGCTGGGTGCTGGACTGGGTGCTAGACTAGGTGCTGGGTGCTGGGTGCTGGACTGAGTGCTGGACTGGATGCTGGACTGGGTGCTGGACTGGGTGCTGGGTGCTGGACTGGGTGCTAGACTAGGTGCTGGGTGCTGGACTGGGTGCTGGACTGGGTGCTGGATTGGGTGTCTGGTGCTGGATTGGGTGCTGGACTGGGTGCTGGGTGCTGGACTGGGTGCTGGACTGGGTGCTGGGTGCTGGACTGGGTGCTGGGTGCTGGACTGGATGCTGGTGCTGGATTGGGTGCTGGACAGGGTGCTGGACTGGGTGCTGGGTGCTGGACTGGGTGCTAGACCGGGTGCTGGACAGGGTGCCTGGTGCTGGACTGGGTGCTGGGTGTTGGATTGGGTGCTGGACTGGTTGCTGGTTGCTGGACTGGGTGCTGCATGCTGGACTGGGTGCTGGGTGCTGGATTGGGTGCTGGTGCTGGATTGGGTGCTGGACTGGGTGCAGGGTGCTGAATGCTGGTTGCTGGATTGGGTGCTGGGTGCTGGGTGCTGGACTCGGAGCTGGACTGGATGCTGGGTGCTGGACTGGGTGCTGGTTTAGGACTGGGTGCTGGACTAGGTGCTGGGTTTTGGATTTGGTGCTGTGTGCTGGTCTGGGTGTTGGACTGGGTGCTGGACTGGGTGCTGGGTGCTGGACTGGGTGCTGGACTGGGTGCTGGGTGCTGGTTGCTGGACTGGGGCCTGGACTGGGAGCTGGGTGTTCGACTGGGTGCTGGGTGCTGGACTGGGTGCTGTACTGGGTGCTCGAATGGGTGCCTGGTGCTGGACTGGGTGCTGGATTGGGTGCTGGACTGGGTGCTGGGTGCTGGACTGGGTGCTGGTGCTGGATTGGGTGCTGGACTGGGTGCAGGGTGCTGAATGCTGGGTGCTGGACTGGGTGCTGGTTGCTGGACTGGGTGCTGGACTAGGTGCTGGGTTTTGGATTTGGTGCTGGGTGCTGGTCTGGGTGTTGGACTGGGTGCTGGACTGGGTGCTGGACTGGGAGCTGGGTGTTCGACTGGGTGCTGGGTGCTGGACTGGGTGCTGTACTGGGTGCTCGAATGGGTGCCTGGTGCTGGACTGGGTGCTGGATTGGGTGCTGGACTGGGTGCTGGGTGCTGGACTGGGTGCTGGACTGGGTACCTGGTGCTGGACTGGGTGCTGGACTGGGTACCTGGTGCTGGACTGGGTGCTGGACTGGGTGCTGGGTGTTCGACTGGGTTCTGGGTGCTGTACTGGGTGCTGGGTGCTGTACTGGGTGCTGGACTGGGTGCTGGGTGCTGGACTGGGTGCTGGACTGGGTGCTGGGTGTTCGACTGGGTGCTGGGTGCTGTACTGGGTGCTGGGTGCTGTACTGGGTGCTGGACTGGGTGCTGGGTGCTGGACTGGGTGTTTGACTTGGTGCTGGGTGCTGGGTGCTGGGTGTTCGACTGGGTGCTGGGTGCTGTACTGGGTGCTGGGTGCTGTACTGGGTGCTGGACTGGGTGCCTGGTGCTGGACTGGGTGCCTGGTGCTGGACTGGGTGCAGGGTGCTGGACTGGGTGCTGAATGCTTGGTGCTGGACTGGGTGCTGGACTGGGTGCTGGGTGCTGGCCTGGGTGCTGGCCTGGGTGCTGGACTGGGTGCTGTGAGCTGGGTGCTGGACTGGGTGCCTGGTGCTGGACTGGGTGCTGGACTGGGTGCTGTGAGCTGGGTGCTGGACTGGGTGCCTGGTGCTGGACTGGGTGCTGGACTGGGTGCTGGACTGGGTGCCTGGTGCTGGACTGGGTGCTTGACTGGGTGTTGGGTGCTGGACTGGTTGCCTGGTGCTGGACTGGGTGCTGGGTGCTGGATTGGGTGCTGAACTGGGTGCTGGGTGTTGGACTGGGTGCTGAACAAGGTGCTGTGAGCTGGGTGCTGGACTGGGTGCTGGACTGGGTGCCTGGTGCTGGACTGGGTGCTTGACTGGGTGTTGGGTGCTGGACTGGTTGCCTGGTGCTGGACTGGGTGCTGGGTGCTGGATTGGGTGCTGAACTGGGTGCTGGGTGTTGGACTGGGTGCTGGGTGCTGGGTGCTGGATTGGGTGCTGGACTGGGTGCTGGGTGCTGGACAAGGTGCTGGGTGCTGGACTGGGTGCTGGGTGCTGGACAAGGTGCTGGGTGCTGGGTGCTGGACTGGGTGCTGTACTGGTGCTGGACTGGGTGCTGGATTGGGTGCTGAAATGGGTGCTGGGTGTTGGACTGGGTGCTGGGTGCTGGACTCGGAGCTGGTCTGGGTGCTGGGTGCTGGACTGGGTGCTGGACTGGGTGCTAGACTAGGTGCTGGGTGTTGGATTTGGTGTTGGACTGGGTGCTGGGTGTTGGATTGGGTGTTGGACTGGGTGCTGGGTGTTGTATTTGGTGTTGGACTGGGTGTTGGACTGGGTGCTGGGAGTTGCATTGGGTGTTGGACTAGGTGCTTGGTGTTGGACAGGGTGCTGGATTGGGTACTGGACTGGGTGCTGGGTGCTAGACTGGGTGCTGGATGCTGGGTGCTGGACTGGGTGCTGGACTGGGTGCTGGGTGCTGGACTGGGTGCTGGACTGGGTGCTGGGTGCTGGACTAGGTGCTGAACTGGGTGCTGGGTGCTGGGTGCTGGACTGGGTGCTGTACTGGGTGCTGGGTGTTCGACTGGGTGCTGGCTGCTGGACTGGGTGCGGGACTGGGTGCTGGATTGGGTGCTGGACTGTGTGCTGGGTGCTGGTCTGGGTGCTGGTTGCTTGACTGGGTGCTGGTGTTGGATTGGGTGCTGGACTGGGTGCTGGACTGGGTGCTGGGTGTTGGATTTGGTGCTGGGTGCTGGTCTGGGTGTTGGACTGGGTGCTGGAATGGGTGCTGGACTGGGTGCTGGATGCTGGACAAGGTGCTGGGTGCTGGGTGCTGGACTGGGTGCTGGACTGGGTGCTGGATTGGGTGCTGAAATGGGTGCTGGACTGGGTGCTGGGTGTTGGATTTGGTGCTGGGTGCTGGTCTGGGTGTTGGACTGGGTGCTGGCTTGGGTGCTGGGTGCTGGGCTGGGTGCTGGACTGGGTGCTGGGTGCTGGATTGGGTGCTGAACTGGGAGCTGGGTGCTGGGTGCTGGATTGGGTGCTGAACTGGGAGCAGGGTGCTGGACTGGGTGCTGGGTGCTGGACAAGGTGCTGGGTGCTGGACTGTGTGCTGGTGCTGGATTGGTTGCTGGACTGGGTGCTGGACTGGGTGCTGGGTGTTGGATTTGGTGCTGGGTGCTGGTCTGGGTGTTGGACTGGGTGCTGGCTTGGGTGCTGGGTGCTGGACTGGGTGCTGAACTGGGAGCTGGGTGCTGGGTGCTGGATTGGGTGCTGAACTGGGAGCAGGGTGCTGGACTGGGTGCTGGGTGCTGGACAAGGTGCTGGGTGCTGGGTGCTGGACTGGGTGCTGGGTGCTGGACTGGGTGCTGGACTGGGTGCTGCATGCTGGACTGGGTGCTGGACTGGGTGTCTGGTGCTGGATTGGGTCTTGGATTTGGTGCTGGGTGCTGGACTGGGTGCTAGACTAGGTGCTGGGTGCTGGACTGGGTGCTAGACTAGGTGCTGGGTGCTGGACTGGGTGCTGGACTAGGTGCTGGGTGCTGGACTGGGTGCTAGACTAGGTGCTGGGTGCTGGACTGGGTGCTAGACTAGGTGCTGGGTGCTGGGTGCTGGACTGAGTGCTGGACTGGATGCTGGACTGTGTGCTGGACTGGGTGCTGGGTGCTGGACTGGGTGCTAGACTAGGTGCTGGGTGCTGGACTGGGTGCTGGACTGGGTGCTGGATTGGGTGTCTGGTGCTGGGTTGGGTGCTGGACTGGGTGCTGGGTGCTGGACTGGGTGCTGGACTGGGTGCTGGGTGCTGGACTGGGTGCTGGGTGCTGGACTGGATGCTGGTGCTGGATTGGGTGCTGGACTGGGTGCTGGACTGGGTGCTGGGTGCTGGACTGGGTGCTGGACTGGGTGCTGGACAGGGTGCCTGGTGCTGGACTGGGTGCTGGGTGTTGGATTGGGTGCTGGACTGGTTGCTGGTTGCTGGACTGGTTGCTGGTTGCTGGACTGGGTGCTGCATGCTGGACTGGGTGCTGGGTGCTGGACTGGGTGCTGGACTGGGTGCAGGGTGCTGAATGCTGGTTGCTGGACTGGGTGCTGGGTGCTGGGTGCTGGACTCGGAGCTGAACTGGATGCTGGGTGCTGGACTGGGTGCTGGTTTAGGACTGGGTGCTGGACTAGGTGCTGGGTTTTGGATTTGGTGCTGTGTGCTGGTCTGGGTGTTGGACTGGGTGCTGGACTGGGTGCTGGGTGCTGGACTGGGTGCTGGACTGGGTGCTGGGTGCTGGTTGCTGGACTGGGGCCTGGACTGGGAGCTGGGTGTTCGACTGGGTGCTGGGTGCTGGACTGGGTGCTGTACTGGGTGCTCGAATGGGTGCCTGGTGCTGGTCTGGGTGCTGGATTGGGTGCTGGACTGGGTGCTGGGTGCTGGTCTGGGTGCTGGTGCTGGTTTGGGTGCTGGACTGGGTGCAGGGTGCTGAATGCTGGGTGCTGGACTGGGTGCTGGTTGCTGGACTGGGTGCTGGACTAGGTGCTGGGTTTTGGATTTGGTGCTGGGTGCTGGTCTGGGTGTTGGACTGGGTGCTGGACTGGGTGCTGGACTGGGAGCTGGGTGTTCGACTGGGTGCTGGGTGCTGGACTGGGTGCTGTACTGGGTGCTCGAATGGGTACCTGGTGCTAGACTGGGTGCTGGATTGGGTGCTGGACTGGGTGCTGGGTGCTGGACTGGGTGCTGGACAGGCTGCTGGACAAGGTGCTGTGAGCTGGGTGCTGGACTGGGTGCTGGACTGGGTACCTGGTGCTGGACTGGGTGCTGGACTGGGTGCTGGGTGTTCGACTGGGTTCTGGGTGCTGTACTGGGTGCTGGGTGCTGTACTGGGTGCTGGACTGGGTGCTGGGTGCTGGACTGGGTGCTGGACTGGGTGCTGGGTGTTCGACTGGGTGCTGGGTGCTGTACTGGGTGCTGGGTGCTGTACTGGGTGCTGGACTGGGTGCTGGGTGCTGGACTGGGTGCTTGACTTGGTGCTGGGTGCTGGGTGCTGGGTGTTCGACTGGGTGCTGGGTGCTGTACTGGGTGCTGGGTGCTGTACTGGGTGCTGGACTGGGTGCCTGGTGCTGGACTGGGTGCCTGGTGCTGGACTGGGTGCAGGGTGCTGGACTGGGTGCTGAATGCTTGGTGCTGGACTGGGTGCTGGACTGGGTGCTGGGTGCTGGCCTGGGTGCTGGCCTGGGTGCTGGACTGGGTGCTGTGAGCTGGGTGCTGGACTGGGTGCCTGGTGCTGGACTGGGTGCTGGACTGGGTGCTGTGAGCTGGGTGCTGGACTGGGTGCTGGGTGCTGGACTGGGTGCTGGACTGGGTGCTGCATGCTGGACTGGGTGCTGGACTGGGTGTCTGGTGCTGGATTGGGTCTTGGATTTGGTGCTGGGTGCTGGACTGGGTGCTAGACTAGGTGCTGGGTGCTGGACTGGGTGCTAGACTAGGTGCTGGGTGCTGGGTGCTGGACTGAGTGCTGGACTGGATGCTGGACTGGGTGCTGGACTGGGTGCTGGGTGCTGGACTGGGTGCTAGACTAGGTGCTGGGTGCTGGACTGGGTGCTGGACTGGGTGCTGGATTGGGTGTCTGGTGCTGGATTGGGTGCTGGACTGGGTGCTGGGTGCTGGACTGGGTGCTGGACTGGGTGCTGGGTGCTGGACTGGGTGCTGGGTGCTGGACTGGATGCTGGTGCTGGATTGGGTGCTGGACTGGGTGCTGGACTGGGTGCTGGGTGCTGGACTGGGTGCTAGACCGGGTGCTGGACAGGGTGCCTGGTGCTGGACTGGGTGCTGGGTGTTGGATTGGGTGCTGGACTGGTTGCTGGTTGCTGGACTGGGTGCTGCATGCTGGACTGGGTGCTGGGTGCTGGATTGGGTGCTGGTGCTGGATTGGGTGCTGGACTGGGTGCAGGGTGCTGAATGCTGGTTGCTGGATTGGGTGCTGGGTGCTGGGTGCTGGACTCGGAGCTGGACTGGATGCTGGGTGCTGGACTGGGTGCTGGTTTAGGACTGGGTGCTGGACTAGGTGCTGGGTTTTGGATTTGGTGCTGTGTGCTGGTCTGGGTGTTGGACTGGGTGCTGGACTGGGTGCTGGGTGCTGGACTGGGTGCTGGACTGGGTGCTGGGTGCTGGTTGCTGGACTGGGGCCTGGACTGGGAGCTGGGTGTTCGACTGGGTGCTGGGTGCTGGACTGGGTGCTGTACTGGGTGCTCGAATGGGTGCCTGGTGCTGGACTGGGTGCTGGATTGGGTGCTGGACTGGGTGCTGGGTGCTGGACTGGGTGCTGGTGCTGGATTGGGTGCTGGACTGGGTGCAGGGTGCTGAATGCTGGGTGCTGGACTGGGTGCTGGTTGCTGGACTGGGTGCTGGACCAGGTGCTGGGTTTTGGATTTGGTGCTGGGTGCTGGTCTGGGTGTTGGACTGGGTGCTGGACTGGGTGCTGGACTGGGAGCTGGGTGTTCGACTGGGTGCTGGGTGCTGGACTGGGTGCTGTACTGGGTGCTCGAATGGGTGCCTGGTGCTGGACTGGGTGCTGGATTGGGTGCTGGACTGGGTGCTGGGTGCTGGACTGGGTGCTGGACTGGGTACCTGGTGCTGGACTGGGTGCTGGACCGGGTACCTGGTGCTGGACTGGGTGCTGGACTGGGTGCTGGGTGTTCGACTGGGTGCTGGGTGCTGTACTGGGTGCTCGGTGCTGTACTGGGTGCTGGACTGGGTGCTGGGTGCTGGACTGGGTGCTGGACTGGGTGCTGGGTGTTCGACTGGGTGCTGGGTGCTGTACTGGGTGCTGGGTGCTGTACTGGGTGCTGGACTGGGTGCTGGGTGCTGGACTGGGTGTTTGACTTGGTGCTGGGTGCTGGGTGCTGGGTGTTCGACTGGGTGCTGGGTGCTGTACTGGGTGCTGGGTGCTGTACTGGGTGCTGGACTGGGTGCCTGGTGCTGGACTGGGTGCCTGGTGCTGGACTGGGTGCAGGGTGCTGGACTGGGTGCTGAATGCTTGGTGCTGGACTGGGTGCTGGACTGGGTGCTGGGTGCTGGCCTGGGTGCTGGCCTGGGTGCTGGACTGGGTGCTGTGAGCTGGGTGCTGGACTGGGTGCCTGGTGCTGGACTGGGTGCTGGACTGGGTGCTGTGAGCTGGGTGCTGGACTGGGTGCCTGGTGCTGGACTGGGTGCTGGACTGGGTGCTGGACTGGGTGCCTGGTGCTGGACTGGGTGCTTGACTGGGTGTTGGGTGCTGGACTGGTTGCCTGGTGCTGGACTGGGTGCTGGGTGCTGGATTGGGTGCTGAACTGGGTGCTGGGTGTTGGACTGGGTGCTGAACAAGGTGCTGTGAGCTGGGTGCTGGACTGGGTGCTGGACTGGGTGCCTGGTGCTGGACTGGGTGCTTGACTGGGTGTTGGGTGCTGGACTGGTTGCCTGGTGCTGGACTGGGTGCTGGGTGCTGGATTGGGTGCTGAACTGGGTGCTGGGTGTTGGACTGGGTGCTGGGTGCTGGGTGCTGGATTGGGTGCTGGACTGGGTGCTGGGTGCTGGACAAGGTGCTGGGTGCTGGACTGGGTGCTGGGTGCTGGACAAGGTGCTGGGTGCTGGGTGCTGGACTGGGTGCTGTACTGGTGCTGGACTGGGTGCTGGATTGGGTGCTGAAATGGGTGCTGGGTGTTGGACTGGGTGCTGGGTGCTGGACTCGGAGCTGGTCTGGGTGCTGGGTGCTGGACTGGGTGCTGGACTGGGTGCTAGACTAGGTGCTGGGTGTTGGATTTGGTGTTGGACTGGGTGCTGGGTGTTGGATTGGGTGTTGGACTGGGTGCTGGGTGTTGGATTTGGTGTTGGACTGGGAGCTGGACTGGGTGTTGGACTGGGTACTGGGTGTTGGACTGGGTGCTGGGTGCTGGACTGGGTGCTGGACTGGGTGCTGGATTGGGTGCTGAACTGGGTGCTGGGTGCTGGACTGGGTGCTGGGTGTTGGACTGGGTGCTGGATGTTGGACTGGGTGCTGGTGCTGGACTGGGTGCTGGACTGGGTGCTGGACTGGGTTTTGGACTGGGTGTTGAGAGCTGGACTCGGAGCTGGACTGGGTGCTGGGTGCTGGACTGGGTGCTGGGTGCTGGACTGGGTGCTGGGTGCTGGACTGCACGCTGGACTGGGTGCTGGACTGGGTGTTGGGTGCTAGACTGGGTGTTGGACTTAGTGCTGGGTGCTGGGTGTTGGACTGGGTGTTGGACTTGGTGCTGGGTGCTGGGTGCTGGATTGGGTGCTGGGTGTTGGATTGGGTGTTGGACTGGGTGCGGGGTGTTGTATTTGGTGTTGGACTGGGTGTTGTACTGGGTGCTGGGAGTTGCATTGGGTGTTGGACTAGGTGCTTGGTGTTGGACAGGGTGCTGGATTGGGTACTGGACTGGGTGCTGGGTGCTAGACTGGGTGCTGGATGCTGGGTGCTGGACTGGGTGCTGGACTGGGTGCTGGGAGTTGCATTGGGTGTTGGACTAGGTGCTTGGTGTTGGACAGGGTGCTGGATTGGGTACTGGACTGGGTGCTGGGTGCTAGACTAGGTGCTGGATGCTGGTTGCTGGACTGGGTGCTGGACTGGGTGCTGGACTGGGTGCTGGGTGCTGGACTGGGTGCTGGACTGGGTGCTGGGTGCTGGACTAGGTGCTGAACTGGGTGCTGGGTGCTGGGTGCTGGACTGGGTGCTGTACTGGGTGCTGGGTGTTCGACTGGGTGCTGGCTGCTGGACTGGGTGCTGGACTGGGTGCTGGATTGGGTGCTGGACTGTGTGCTGGGTGCTGGTCTGGGTGCTGGTTGCTTGACTGGGTGCTGGTGTTGGATTGGGTGCTGGACTGGGTGCTGGACTGGGTGCTGGGTGTTGGATTTGGTGCTGGGTGCTGGTCTGGGTGTTGGACTGGGTGCTGGAATGGGTGCTGGACTGGGTGCTGGATGCTGGACAAGGTGCTGGGTGCTGGGTGCTGGACTGGGTGCTGGACTGGGTGCTGGATTGGGTGCTGAAATGGGTGCTGGACTGGGTGCTGGGTGTTGGATTTGGTGCTGGGTGCTGGTCTGGGTGTTGGACTGGGTGCTGGCTTGGGTGCTGGGTGCTGGGCTGGGTGCTGGACTGGGTGCTGGGTGCTGGATTGGGTGCTGAACTGGGAGCTGGGTGCTGGGTGCTGGATTGGGTGCTGAACTGGGAGCAGGGTGCTGGACTGGGTGCTGGGTGCTGGACAAGGTGCTGGGTGCTGGACTGTGTGCTGGTGCTGGATTGGTTGCTGGACTGGGTGCTGGACTGGGTGCTGGGTGTTGGATTTGGTGCTGGGTGCTGGTCTGGGTGTTGGACTGGGTGCTGGCTTGGGTGCTGGGTGCTGGACTGGGTGCTGAACTGGGAGCTGGGTGCTGGGTGCTGGATTGGGTGCTGAACTGGGAGCAGGGTGCTGGACTGGGTGCTGGGTGCTGGACAAGGTGCTGGGTGCTGGACTGGGTGCTGGGTGCTGGACTGGGTGCTGGACTGGGTGCTGCATGCTGGACTGGGTGCTGGACTGGGTGTCTGGTGCTGGATTGGGTCTTGGATTTGGTGCTGGGTGCTGGACTGGGTGCTAGACTAGGTGCTGGGTGCTGGACTGGGTGCTAGACTAGGTGCTGGGTGCTGGACTGGGTGCTGGACTAGGTGCTGGGTGCTGGACTGGGTGCTAGACTAGGTGCTGGGTGCTGGACTGGGTGCTAGACTAGGTGCTGGGTGCTGGGTGCTGGACTGAGTGCTGGACTGGATGCTGGACTGGGTGCTGGACTGGGTGCTGGGTGCTGGACTGGGTGCTAGACTAGGTGCTGGGTGCTGGACTGGGTGCTGGACTGGGTGCTGGATTGGGTGTCTGGTGCTGGATTGGGTGCTGGACTGGGTGCTGGGTGCTGGACTGGGTGCTGGACTGGGTGCTGGGTGCTGGACTGGGTGCTGGGTGCTGGACTGGATGCTGGTGCTGGATTGGGTGCTGGACTGGGTGCTGGACTGGGTGCTGGGTGCTGGACTGGGTGCTGGACCGGGTGCTGGACAGGGTGCCTGGTGCTGGACTGGGTGCTGGGTGTTGGATTGGGTGCTGGACTGGTTGCTGGTTGCTGGACTGGGTGCTGCATGCTGGACTGGGTGCTGGGTGCTGGATTGGGTGCTGGTGCTGGATTGGGTGCTGGACTGGGTGCAGGGTGCTGAATGCTGGTTGCTGGATTGGGTGCTGGGTGCTGGGTGCTGGACTCGGAGCTGGACTGGATGCTGGGTGCTGGACTGGGTGCTGGTTTAGGACTGGGTGCTGGACTAGGTGCTGGGTTTTGGATTTGGTGCTGTGTGCTGGTCTGGGTGTTGGACTGGGTGCTGGACTGGGTGCTGGGTGCTGGACTGGGTGCTGGACTGGGTGCTGGGTGCTGGTTGCTGGACTGGGGCCTGGACTGGGAGCTGGGTGTTCGACTGGGTGCTGGGTGCTGGACTGGGTGCTGTACTGGGTGCTCGAATGGGTGCCTGGTGCTGGACTGGGTGCTGGATTGGGTGCTGGACTGGGTGCTGGGTGCTGGACTGGGTGCTGGTGCTGGATTGGGTGCTGGACTGGGTGCAGGGTGCTGAATGCTGGGTGCTGGACTGGGTGCTGGTTGCTGGACTGGGTGCTGGACTAGGTGCTGGGTTTTGGATTTGGTGCTGGGTGCTGGTCTGGGTGTTGGACTGGGTGCTGGACTGGGTGCTGGACTGGGAGCTGGGTGTTCGACTGGGTGCTGGGTGCTGGACTGGGTGCTGTACTGGGTGCTCGAATGGGTGCCTGGTGCTGGACTGGGTGCTGGATTGGGTGCTGGACTGGGTGCTGGGTGCTGGACTGGGTGCTGGACTGGGTACCTGGTGCTGGACTGGGTGCTGGACTGGGTACCTGGTGCTGGACTGGGTGCTGGACTGGGTGCTGGGTGTTCGACTGGGTGCTGGGTGCTGTACTGGGTGCTGGGTGCTGTACTGGGTGCTGGACTGGGTGCTGGGTGCTGTACTGGGTGCTGGGTGCTGTACTGGGTGCTGGACTGGGTGCTGGGTGCTGGACTGGGTGTTTGACTTGGTGCTGGGTGCTGGGTGCTGGGTGTTCGACTGGGTGCTGGGTGCTGTACTGGGTGCTGGGTGCTGTACTGGGTGCTGGACTGGGTGCCTGGTGCTGGACTGGGTGCCTGGTGCTGGACTGGGTGCAGGGTGCTGGACTGGGTGCTGAATGCTTGGTGCTGGACTGGGTGCTGGACTGGGTGCTGGGTGCTGGCCTGGGTGCTGGCCTGGGTGCTGGACTGGGTGCTGTGAGCTGGGTGCTGGACTGGGTGCCTGGTGCTGGACTGGGTGCTGGACTGGGTGCTGTGAGCTGGGTGCTGGACTGGGTGCCTGGTGCTGGACTGGGTGCTGGACTGGGTGCTGGACTGGGTGCCTGGTGCTGGACTGGGTGCTTGACTGGGTGTTGGGTGCTGGACTGGTTGCCTGGTGCTGGACTGGGTGCTGGGTGCTGGATTGGGTGCTGAACTGGGTGCTGGGTGTTGGACTGGGTGCTGAACAAGGTGCTGTGAGCTGGGTGCTGGACTGGGTGCTGGACTGGGTGCCTGGTGCTGGACTGGGTGCTTGACTGGGTGTTGGGTGCTGGACTGGTTGCCTGGTGCTGGACTGGGTGCTGGGTGCTGGATTGGGTGCTGAACTGGGTGCTGGGTGTTGGACTGGGTGCTGGGTGCTGGGTGCTGGATTGGGTGCTGGACTGGGTGCTGGGTGCTGGACAAGGTGCTGGGTGCTGGACTGGGTGCTGGGTGCTGGACAAGGTGCTGGGTGCTGGGTGCTGGACTGGGTGCTGTACTGGTGCTGGACTGGGTGCTGGATTGGGTGCTGAAATGGGTGCTGGGTGTTGGACTGGGTGCTGGGTGCTGGACTCGGAGCTGGTCTGGGTGCTGGGTGCTGGACTGGGTGCTGGACTGGGTGCTAGACTAGGTGCTGGGTGTTGGATTTGGTGTTGGACTGGGTGCTGGGTGTTGGATTGGGTGTTGGACTGGGTGCTGGGTGTTGGATTTGGTGTTGGACTGTGAGCTGGACTGGGTGTTGGACTGGGTACTGGGTGTTGGACTGGGTGCTGGGTGCTGGACTGGGTGCTGGACTGGGTGCTGGATTGGGTGCTGAACTGGGTGCTGGGTGCTGGACTGGGTGCTGGGTGTTGGACTGGGTGCTGGATGTTGGACTGGGTGCTGGTGCTGGACTGGGTGCTGGACTGGGTGCTGGACTGGGTTTTGGACTGGGTGTTGAGAGCTGGACTCGGAGCTGGACTGGGTGCTGGGTGCTGGACTGGGTGCTGGGTGCTGGACTGGGTGCTGGGTGCTGGACTGCACGCTGGACTGGGTGCTGGACTGGGTGTTGGGTGCTAGACTGGGTGTTGGACTTGGTGCTGGGTGCTGGGTGTTGGACTGGGTGTTGGACTTGGTGCTGGGTGCTGGGTGCTGGATTGGGTGCTGGGTGTTGGACTGGGTGTTGGACTGGGTGCGGGGTGTTGTATTTGGTGTTGGACTGGGTGTTGGACTGGGTGCTGGGAGTTGCATTGGGTGTTGGACTAGGTGCTTGGTGTTGGACAGGGTGCTGGATTGGGTACTGGACTGGGTGCTGGGTGCTAGACTGGGTGCTGGATGCTGGGTGCTGGACTGGGTGCTGGACTGGGTGCTGGGAGTTGCATTGGGTGTTGGACTAGGTGCTTGGTGTTGGACAGGGTGCTGGATTGGGTACTGGACTGGGTGCTGGGTGCTAGACTGGGTGCTGGATGCTGGGTGCTGGACTGGGTGCTGGACTGGGTGCTGGGTGCTGGACCGGGTGCTAGACTGGGTGCTGCGTGCTGAACTGGGTGCTGGACTGGGTGCTGTGTGCTGGACTGGGTGCCTGACTGGGTGCTGGGTGCAGGACTGGGTGCTGGGGGCTGGACTGGGTGCTGGACTGGGTGCTGCACTGGGTGCTAGACTGGGTGCTGGGTGCTGAGTGCTGGGCGCTGGACTGGGTGCTGGACTGCGTGCTGGGTGCTGGACTGGGTGCTGGACTGTGTGCTGGACTGCGTGCTGGGTGCAGGACTGGGTGCTGGACTGGGTGTTGGGTGCTAGACTGGGTGATGGGTGCTTGGTGCTGGGTGCTGGACTGGGTGCTGGGGGCTGAACCGGGTGCTGGACTGGGTGCTGGGTGCTGGACTGGGTGCTGGACTGGTGCTGGACTGGGTGCTGGATTGGGTGCTGGATTGGGTGCTGAAATGGGTGCTGGGTGTTGGACTGGGTGCTGGGTGCTGGACTCGGAGCTGGACTGGATGCTGGGTGTTGGATTGGGTGTTGGACTAGTTGCTTGGTGTTGGACTGGGTGCTGGGTGCTGGATTGGGTTCTGGACTGGGTGCTAGACTAGGTGCTGGGTGCTGGGTGCTGGACTGAGGGTGCTGGACTGGGTGTCTGGTGCTGGATTGGGTCTTGGATTTGGTTCTGGGTGTTGGACAGGGTGCTGGATGCTGAACTGGGTGCTGGACTGGGTGCTGGGTGCTGGATTGGGTCTTGGATTTGGTTCTGGGTGTTGGACAGGGTGCTGGATGCTGAACTGGGTGCTGGACTGGGTGCTGGGTGCTGGACTGGGTGCTGGACTGGGTGCTGCATGCTGGACTGGATGCTGGACTGGGTGCTGGATTGGGTGTCTGGTGCTGGATTGGGTGCTGGACTGGGTGCTGGGTGCTGGACTGGGTGCTGGACTGTGTGCTGGGTGCTGGACTGGGTGCTGGTGCTGGATTGGGTGCTGGACTGGGTGCTGGGTGCTGGACTCGGTGCTGAATCAGGTGCTGGACAGGGTGCCTGGTGCTGGACTGGGTGCTGGGTGCTGGGCTGGGTGCTGGTGCTGGACTGGGTGCTGGACTGGGTGCTGGACTGGGTGCTGGTTGCTGGACTGGGTGCTGCATGCAGGACTGGGTGCTGGGTGCTGGACTGGGTGCTGGTGCTGGATTGGTTGCTGGACTGAGTGCTGGACTGGGTGCTGGGTGTTGGATTTGGTGCTGGGTGCTGGTCTGGGTGTTGGACTGGGTGCTGGCTTGGGAGCTGGGTTCTGGACTGGGTGCTGGACTGGGTGCTGGGTGCTGGATTGGGTGCTGAACTGGGAGCTGGGTGCTGGGTGCTGGATTGGGTGCTGAACTGGGAGCTGGGTGCTGGACTGGGTGCTTGGTGCTGGACAAGGTGCTGGGTGCTGGGTGCTGGACTGGGTGCTGGGTGCTGGACTGGGTGCTGGACTGGGTGCTGGTGCTGGATTGGTTGCTGGACTGAGTGCTGGACTGGGTGCTGGGTGTTGGATTTGGTGCTGGGTGCTGGTCTGGGTGTTGGACTGGGTGCTGGCTTGGGTGCTGGGTGCTGGACTGGGTGCTGGACTGGGTGCTGGGTGCTGGATTGGGTGCTGAACTGGGAGCTGGGTGCTGGGTGCTGGATTGGGTGCTGAACTGGGAGCTGGGTGCTGGACTGGGTGCTGGGTGCTGGACTGGGTGCTGGACTGTGTGCTGGGTGCTGGACTGGATGCTGGTGCTGGATTGGGTGCTGGACTGGGTGCTGGACTGGGTGCTGGGTGCTGGACTGGGTGCTGGACCGGATGCTGGACAGGGTGCCTGGTGCTGGACTGGGTGCTGGGTGCTGGATTGGGTGCTGGACTGGGTGCTGGGTGCTGGACTGGGTGCTGCATGCTGGACTGGGTGCTGGGTGCTGGACTGGGTGCTGGTGCTGGATTGGGTGCTGGACTGGGTGCTGGGTGCTGAATGCTGGGTGCTGGGTGCTGGACTGGGTGCTGGTGCTGGATTGGGTGCTGGACTGTGTGCTGGGTGCTGGTGCTGGATTGGGTGCTGGACTGGGTGCTGGTTGCTGGACTGGGTGCTGGACTAGGTGCTGGGTTTTGGATTTGGTGCTGGGTGCTGGTCTGGGTGTTGGACTGGGTGCTGGACTGGGTGCTGGGTGCTGGACTGGGTGCTGTACTGGGTGCTCGAATGAGTGCCTGGTGCTGGACTGGGTGCTGGATTGGGTGCTGGACTGGGTGCTGGGTGCTGGACTGGGTACCTGGTGCTGTACTGGGTGCTGGGTGTTGGACTGGGTTCTGGGTGCTGGACTGGATGCTGGACTGGGTGCTGGGTGTTGGGTGCTGTACTGGGTGCTGGGTGCTGGACTGGGTGCTGGACAGGGTGCTGGGTGTTGGCCTGGGTGCTGGGTGCTGCACTGGGTGCTGGACTGGGTGCTGGACTGGGTGCTGGATGCTGTACTGGGTGCTGGTGCTGGATTGGGTGCTGGACTGGGTGCTGGACTGGGTGCTGGTTGCTGGACTGGGTGCTGGACTGGGTGCTGGGTGCTGGACTAGGTGCTGAACTGGGTGCTGGGTGCTGTGTGCTGGACTGGGTGCTGTACTGGGTGCTGGGTGTTCGACTGGGTGCTGGCTGCTGGACTGGGTGCTGGATTGGGTGCTGGACTGTGTGCTGGGTGCTGGTCTGGGTGCTGGTTGCTGGACTGGGTGCTGGGTGCTTGACTGGGTGCTGGTGCTGGATTGGGTGCTGGACTGGGTGCTGGACTGGGTGCTGGGTGTTGGATTTGGTGCTGGGTGCTGGTCTGGGTGTTGGACTGGGTGCTGGACTGGGTGCTGGACTGGGTGCTGGATGCTGGACAAGGTGCTGGGTGCTGGGTGCTGGACTGGGTGCTGGACTGGGTGCTGGACTGGGTGCTGGGTGTTGGATTTGGTGCTGGGTGCTGGTCTGGGTGTTGGACTGGGTGCTGGCTTGGGTGCTGGACTGGGTGCTGGGTGCTGGATTGGGTGCTGAACTGGGAGCTGGGTGCTGGGTGCTGGATTGGGTGCTGAACTGGGAGCAGGGTGCTGGACTGGGTGCTGGGTGCCGGACAAGGTGCTGGGTGCTGGGTGCTGGACTGGGTGCTGGGTGCTGGACTGGGTGCTGGACTGGGTGCTGCATGCTGGACTGGGTGCTGGACTGGGTGTCTGGTGCTGGATTGGGTCTTGGATTTGGTGCTGGGTGCTGGACTGGGTGCTAGACTAGGTGCTGGGTGCTGGACTGGGTGCTGGACTAGGTGCTGGGTGCTGGGTGCTGGACTGAGTGCTGGACTGGATGCTGGACTGGGTGCTGGACTGGGTGCTGGGTGCTGGACTGGGTGCTAGACTAGGTGCTGGGTGCTGGACTGGGTGCTGGACTGGGTGCTGGATTGGGTGTCTGGTGCTGGATTGGGTGCTGGACTGGGTGCTGGGTGCTGGACTGGGTGCTGGACTGGGTGCTGGGTGCTGGACTGGGTGCTGGGTGCTGGACTGGATGCTGGTGCTGGATTGGGTGCTGGACTGGGTGCTGGACTGGGTGCTGGGTGCTGGACTGGGTGCTGGACCGGGTGCTGGACAGGATGCCTGGTGCTGGACTGGGTGCTGGGTGCTGGATTGGGTGCTGGACTGGTTGCTGGTTGCTGGACTGGGTGCTGCATGCTGGACTGGGTGCTGGGTGCTGGACTGGGTGCTGGTGCTGGATTGGGTGCTGGACTGGGTGCAGGGTGCTGAATGCTGGTTGCTGGACTGGGTGCTGGACTGGGTGCTGGTTGCTGGACTGGGTGCTGGACTAGGTGCTGGGTTTTGGATTTGGTGCTGTGTGCTGGTCTGGGTGTTGGACTGGGTGCTGGACTGGGTGCTGGGTGCTGGACTGGGTGCTGGACTGGGTGCTGGGTGCTGGTTGCTGGACTGGGGCCTGGACTGGGAGCTGGGTGTTCGACTGGGTGCTGGGTGCTGGACTGGGTGCTGGACTGGGTGCTGGTTGCTGGACTGGGTGCTGGACTAGGTGCTGGGTTTTGGATTTGGTGCTGGGTGCTGGTCTGGGTGTTGGACTGGGTGCTGGACTGGGTGCTGGACTGGGAGCTGGGTGTTCGACTGGGTGCTGGGTGCTGGACTGGGTGCTGGACTGGGTGCTGGGTGCTGGTTGCTGGACTGGGGCCTGGACTGGGAGCTGGGTGTTCGACTGGGTGCTGGGTGCTGGACTGGGTGCTGTACTGGGTGCTCGAATGGGTGCCTGGTGCTGGACTGGGTGCTGGATTGGGTGCTGGACTGGGTGCTGGGTGCTGGACTGGGTGTTGGGTGTTGGACTGGGTGCTGGAATGGGTGCCTGGTACTGGACTGCATGTTGGGTGCTGGACTAGTGCTGGTTGCTGTTCTGGGTGCTGGACTGGGTGCTGGACTGGGTGCTGGGTGCTGGGTGCTGGACTTGGTGCTGGGTGTTGGATTGGGTGTTGGACTAGGTGCTGGGTGTTGGATTTGGTGTTGGACTGGGTGCTGGATTGGGTGCTGAAATGGGTGCTGGGTGTTGGACTGGGTGCTGGGTGCTGGACTCGGAGCTGGACTGGGTGCTGGGTGTTGGATTGGGTGTTGGACTAGTTGCTTGGTGTTGGACTGGGTGCTGGGTGCTGGTCTGGGTGCTGGACAGGGTGCTGGGTGCTGGACTGTGTGCTGGGTGCTGGACTGGGTGTTGGTTCTGGGTGCTGGGTGTTGGACTGGGTGTTGGACTTCTTGCTGGGTGCTGGGTGCTGGACTGTGTGCTGTGTGCTGGACTGGGTGCTGGGTGCTGGACTGGGTGCTGGACTGTGTGCTGGGTGCTGGACTGGGTGCTGGTGCTGGATTGGGTGCTGGACTGTGTGCTGGGTGCTGGACTGGGTGCTGGACCAGGTGCTGGACAGGGTGCCTGGTGCTGGACTGTGTGCTGGGTGCTGGGTGCTGGATTGGGTGCTGGACTGGGTGCTGGGTGCTGGACTGGGTGCTGCATGCAGGACTGGGTGCTGGGTGCTGGACTGGGTGCTGGTGCTGGATTGGGTGCTGGACTGGGTGCTGGACTGGGTGCTGGGTGTTGGATTTGGTGTTGGACTAGTTGCTTGGTGTTGGACTGGGTGCTGGGTGCTGGACTGGGTGCTGGGTGCTGGACTGGGTGCTGGACTGGGTGCTAGACTAGGTGCTGGGTGCTGGCTGCTGGACTGGGTGCTGCACTGGGTGCTGGATTGGGTGTCTGGTGCTGGATTGGGTGCTGGACTGGGTGCTGGGTGCTGGATTGGCTGTTGGACTGGATGCTGGGTGCTGGACTGGGTGCTGGTGCTGGACCATGTGCTGGGTGCTGGGTGCTGGATTGGGTGCTGGACTGGGTGCTAGTTGCTGGACTGGGTGCTGCATGCAGGACTGTGTGCTGGGTGCTGGACTGGGTGCTGGTGCTGGATTGGGTGCTGGACTGGGTGCTGGACTGGGTGCTGGGTGTTGGATTTGGTGCTGGGTGCTGGTCTGGGTGTTGGACTGGTTGCTGGACTGGGTGCTGCATGCTGGATTGGATGCTGGACTGGGTGTCTGGTGCTGGATTGGGTCTTGGATTTGGTTCTGGGTGTTGGACAGGGTGCTGGATGCTGAACTGGGTGCTGGACTGGGTGCTGGGTGCTGGACTGGGTGCTGGACTGGGTGCTAGACTAGGTGCTGGGTGCTGGCTGCTGGACTGGGTGCTGGACTGGGTGCTGGATTGGGTGTCTGGTGCTGGATTGGGTGCTGGACTGTGTGCTGGGTGCTGGATTGGCTGCTGGACTGGATGCTGGGTGCTGGACTGTGTGCTGGTGCTGGACCAGGTGCTGGGTGCTGGGTGCTGGATTGGGTGCTGGACTGGGTGCTAGTTGCTGGACTGGGTGCTGCATGCAGGACTGGGTGCTGGGTGCTGGACTGGGTGCTGGTGCTGGATTGGGTGCTGGACTGGGTGCTGGACTGGGTGCTGGGTGTTGGATTTGGTGCTGGGTGCTGGTCTGGGTGTTGGACTGGGTGCTGGACAGGGTGCCTGGTGCCGGACTGTGTGCTGGGTGCTGGGTGCTGGATTGGGTGCTGGACTGGGTGCTAGTTGCAGGACTGGGTGCTGCATGCAGGACTGGGTGCTGGGTGCTGGACTGTGTGCTGGTGCTGGATTGGGTGCTGGACTGGGTGCTGGACTGGGTGCTGGTCTGGGTGTTGGACTGGTTGCTGAACTGGGTGCTGGGTGCTGGACTGGGTGCTGGACTGGGTGCTGGGTGCTGGATTGGGTGCTGAACTGGGTGCTGGGTGCTGGACTGGGTGCTGGGTGCTGGACAAGGTGCAGGGTGCTGGGTGCTGGACTGGGTGCTGGACTGGGTGCTGGGTGCTGGACTGGGTGCTGGACTGGGTGCTGGATTGGGTGTCTGGTGCTGGATTGGGTGCTGGGTGTTGCATTTGGTGTAGGACTGGGTGCTGGACTGGGTGCTGGACAAGGTGCTGTGAGCTGGGTACTGGACTGGGTGCTGGACTGCGTGCCTGGTGCTGGACTGGGTGCTGCACTGGGTGCTGGACTGGGTGCTGGTGCTGGACTGGGTGCTGCACTGGGTGCTGGACTGGGTGCTGGTGCTGGACTGGGTGCTGCACTGGGTGCTGGGTGTTGGACTGGGTGCTGGTGCTGGACTGGGTGCTGGGTGTTGCATTTGGTGTAGGACTGGGTGTGGGACTGGGTGCTGGACTGCTGCTGGACTGGGTGCTGGATTGGGTGCAGAACTGGGTGCTGGGTGCTGGACCTGGAGCTGGACTGGGTGCTGGGTGTTGGATTGGGTGTTGGACTAGGTGCTTGGTGTTGGACTGGGTCCTGGGTGCTGGACTGGGTGCTGGATTGGGTGCTGGACTGGGTGCTGGGTGTGGGACTGGGTGCTGGGTGCTGGACTGGGTGCTGGTCTGGATGCTGGACTGGGTGCTGGTCTGGGTGCTGGTTGCTGGACTGGGTGCTGGACTGGGTGCTGGGTGCTGGGTGCTGGACAAGATGTTGGGTGCTGGGTGTTGGGACTCAGTGCTGAACTGGATGCTGGACTGGGTGCTGGGTGCTGGACTGGGTGCTGGGTGCTGGACTGGGTGCTGGGTGCTGGACTGGGTGCTGGACTGTGTGCTGGGTGCTGGACTGGGTGCTGGTGCTGGATTGGGTGCTGGACTGGGTGCTGGGTGCTGGACTCGGTGCTGAATCAGGTGCTGGACAGGGTGCCTGGTGCTGGACTGGGTGCTGGGTGCTGGGCTGGGTGCTGGTGCTGGACTGGGTGCTGGACTGGGTGCTGGACTGGGTGCTGGTTGCTGGACTGGGTGCTGCATGCAGGACTGGGTGCTGGGTGCTGGACTGGGTGCTGGTGCTGGATTGGTTGCTGGACTGAGTGCTGGACTGGGTGCTGGGTGTTGGATTTGGTGCTGGGTGCTGGTCTGGGTGTTGGACTGGGTGCTGGCTTGGGAGCTGGGTTCTGGACTGGGTGCTGGACTGGGTGCTGGGTGCTGGATTGGGTGCTGAACTGGGAGCTGGGTGCTGGGTGCTGGATTGGGTGCTGAACTGGGAGCTGGGTGCTGGACTGGGTGCTTGGTGCTGGACAAGGTGCTGGGTGCTGGGTGCTGGACTGGGTGCTGGGTGCTGGACTGGGTGCTGGACTGGGTGCTGGTGCTGGATTGGTTGCTGGACTGAGTGCTGGACTGGGTGCTGGGTGTTGGATTTGGTGCTGGGTGCTGGTCTGGGTGTTGGACTGGGTGCTGGCTTGGGTGCTGGGTGCTGGACTGGGTGCTGGACTGGGTGCTGGGTGCTGGATTGGGTGCTGAACTGGGAGCTGGGTGCTGGGTGCTGGATTGGGTGCTGAACTGGGAGCTGGGTGCTGGACTGGGTGCTGGGTGCTGGACTGGGTGCTGGACTGTGTGCTGGGTGCTGGACTGGATGCTGGTGCTGGATTGGGTGCTGGACTGGGTGCTGGACTGGGTGCTGGGTGCTGGACTGGGTGCTGGACCGGATGCTGGACAGGGTGCCTGGTGCTGGACTGGGTGCTGGGTGCTGGATTGGGTGCTGGACTGGGTGCTGGGTGCTGGACTGGGTGCTGCATGCTGGACTGGGTGCTGGGTGCTGGACTGGGTGCTGGTGCTGGATTGGGTGCTGGACTGGGTGCTGGGTGCTGAATGCTGGGTGCTGGGTGCTGGACTGGGTGCTGGTGCTGGATTGGGTGCTGGACTGTGTGCTGGGTGCTGGTGCTGGATTGGGTGCTGGACTGGGTGCTGGTTGCTGGACTGGGTGCTGGACTAGGTGCTGGGTTTTGGATTTGGTGCTGGGTGCTGGTCTGGGTGTTGGACTGGGTGCTGGACTGGGTGCTGGGTGCTGGACTGGGTGCTGTACTGGGTGCTCGAATGAGTGCCTGGTGCTGGACTGGGTGCTGGATTGGGTGCTGGACTGGGTGCTGGGTGCTGGACTGGGTACCTGGTGCTGTACTGGGTGCTGGGTGTTGGACTGGGTTCTGGGTGCTGGACTGGATGCTGGACTGGGTGCTGGGTGTTGGGTGCTGTACTGGGTGCTGGGTGCTGGACTGGGTGCTGGACAGGGTGCTGGGTGTTGGCCTGGGTGCTGGGTGCTGCACTGGGTGCTGGACTGGGTGCTGGACTGGGTGCTGGGTGCTGTACTGGGTGCTGGTGCTGGATTGGGTGCTGGACTGGGTGCTGGACTAGGTGCTGGTTGCTGGACTGGGTGCTGGACTGGGTGCTGGGTGCTGGACTAGGTGCTGAACTGGGTGCTGGGTGCTGTGTGCTGGACTGGGTGCTGTACTGGGTGCTGGGTGTTCGACTGGGTGCTGGCTGCTGGACTGGGTGCTGGACTGGGTGATGGATTGGGTGCTGGACTGTGTGCTGGGTGCTGGTCTGGGTGCTGGTTGCTGGACTGGGTGCTGGGTGCTTGACTGGGTGCTGGTGCTGGATTGGGTGCTGGACTGGGTGCTGGACTGGGTGCTGGGTGTTGGATTTGGTGCTGGGTGCTGGACTGGGTGTTGGACTGGGTGCTGGACTGGGTGCTGGACTGGGTGCTGGATGCTGGACAAGGTGCTGGGTGCTGGGTGCTGGACTGGGTGCTGGACTGGGTGCTGGACTGGGTGCTGGGTGTTGGATTTGGTGCTGGGTGCTGGTCTGGGTGTTGGACTGGGTGCTGGCTTGGGTGCTGGACTGGGTGCTGGGTGCTGGATTGGGTGCTGAACTGGGAGCTGGGTGCTGGGTGCTGGATTGGGTGCTGAACTGGGAGCAGGGTGCTGGACTGGGTGCTGGGTGCCGGACAAGGTGCTGGGTGCTGGGTGCTGGACTGGGTGCTGGGTGCTGGACTGGGTGCTGGACTGGGTGCTGCATGCTGGACTGGGTGCTGGACTGGGTGTCTGGTGCTGGATTGGGTCGGATTTGGTGCTGGGTGCTGGACTGGGTGCTAGACTAGGTGCTGGGTGCTGGACTGGGTGCTAGACTAGGTGCTGGGTGCTGGGTGCTGGACTGAGTGCTGGACTGGATGCTGGACTGGGTGCTGGACTGGGTGCTGGGTGCTGGACTGGGTGCTAGACTAGGTGCTGGGTGCTGGACTGGGTGCTGGACTGGGTGCTGGATTGGGTGTCGGGTGCTGGATTGGGTGCTGGACTGGGTGCTGGGTGCTGGACTGGGTGCTGGACTGGGTGCTGGGTGCTGGACTGGGTGCTGGGTGCTGGACTGGATGCTGGTGCTGGATTGGGTGCTGGACTGGGTGCTGGACTGGGTGCTGGGTGCTGGACTGGGTGCTGGACCGGGTGCTGGACAGGATGCCTGGTGCTGGACTGGGTGCTGGGTGCTGGATTGGGTGCTGGACTGGTTGCTGGTTGCTGGACTGGGTGCTGCATGCTGGACTGGGTGCTGGGTGCTGGACTGGGTGCTGGTGCTGGATTGGGTGCTGGACTGGGTGCAGGGTGCTGAATGCTGGTTGCTGGACTGGGTGCTGGACTGGGTGCTGGTTGCTGGACTGGGTGCTGGACTAGGTGCTGGGTTTTGGATTTGGTGCTGTGTGCTGGTCTGGGTGTTGGACTGGGTGCTGGACTGGGTGCTGGGTGCTGGACTGGGTGCTGGACTGGGTGCTGGGTGCTGGTTGCTGGACTGGGGCCTGGACTGGGAGCTGGGTGTTCGACTGGGTGCTGGGTACTGGACTGGGTGCTGTACTGGGTGCTCGAATGGGTGCCTGGTGCTGGACTGGGTGCTGGATTGGGTGCTGGACTGGGTGCTGGGTGCTGGACTGGGTGCTGGTGCTGGATTGGGTGCTGGACTGGGTGCAGGGTGCTGAATGCTGGGTGCTGGGTACTGGACTGGGTGCTGTACTGGGTGCTCGAATGGGTGCCTGGTGCTGGACTGGGTGCTGGATTGGGTGCTGGACTGGGTGCTGGGTGCTGGACTGGGTGCTGGTGCTGGATTGGGTGCTGGACTGGGTGCAGGGTGCTGAATGCTGGGTGCTGGACTGGGTGCTGGTTGCTGGACTGGGTGCTGGACTGGGTGCTGGGTTTTGGATTTGGTGCTGGGTGCTGGTCTGGGTGTTGGACTGGGTGCTGGACTGGGTGCTGGGTGCTGGTTGCTGGACTGGGTGCTGGACTGGGAGCTGGGTGTTCGACTGGGTGCTGGACTGGGTGCTGGATTGGGTGCTGGACTGGGTGCTGGGTGCTGGATTGGGTGCTGGACTGGCTGCTGGACAAGGTGCTGTGAGCTGGGTGCTGGACTGGGTGCTGGACTGGGTACCTGGTGCTGGACTGGGTGCTGGACTGGGTGCTGGGTGCTGTACTGGGTGCTGGGTGCTGTACTGGGTGCTGGACTGGGTGCTGGGTGCTGGACTGGGTGCTGGACTGGGTGCTGGGTGTTCGACTGGGTGCTGGGTGCTGTACTGGGTGCTGGGTGCTGTACTGGGTGCTGGACTGGGTGTTTGACTTGGTGCTGGGTGCTGGGTACTAGGTGTTCGACTGGGTGCTGGGTGCTGTACTGGGTGCTGGGTGCTGTACTGGGTGCTGGACTGGGTGCCTGGTGCTGGACTGGGTGCTGGGTGCTGGACTGGGTGCTGGGTTTTGGATTTGGTGTTGGACTGGGTGCTGAACTGGGTGCTGGACTGGGTGCTGAATGCTTGGTGCTGGACTGGGTGCTGGACTGGGTGCTGGGTGCTGGCCTGGGTGCTGGCCTGGGTGCTGGACTGGGTGCTGGACTGGGTGCTGGACTGGGTGCCTGGTGCTGGACTGGGTGCTGGATTGGGTGCTGGACTGGGTGCTGGGTGCTGGACTGGGTGCTGAACAAGGTGCTGTGAGCTGGGTGCTGGACTGGGTGCTGGACTGGGTGCCTGGTGCTGGACTGGGTGCTTGACTGGGTGTTGGGTGCTGGACTGGTTGCCTGGTGCTGGACTGGGTGCTGGGTGCTGGATTGGGTGCTGAACTGGGTGCTGGGTGTTGGACTGGGTGCTGGGTGCTGGGTGCTGGATTGGGTGCTGGACTGGGTGCTGGGTGCTGGACAAGGTGCTGGGTGCTGGGTGCTGGACTGGGTGCTGGGTGCTGGACAAGGTGCTGGGTGCTGGGTGCTGGACTGGGTGCTGTACGTGCTGGACTGGGTGCTGGATTGGGTGCTGAAATGGGTGCTGGGTGTTGGACTGGGTGCTGGGTGCTGGACTGGGTGCTGAACAAGGTGCTGTGAGCTGGGTGCTGGACTGGGTGCTGGACTGGGTGCCTGGTGCTGGACTGGGTGCTTGACTGGGTGTTGGGTGCTGGACTGGTTGCCTGGTGCTGGACTGGGTGCTGGGTGCTGGATTGGGTGCTGAACTGGGTGCTGGGTGTTGGACTGGGTGCTGGGTGCTGGGTGCTGGATTGGGTGCTGGACTGGGTGCTGGGTGCTGTACAAGGTGCTGGGTGCTGGGTGCTGGACTGGGTGCTGGGTGCTGGACAAGGTGCTGGGTGCTGGGTGCTGGACTGGGTGCTGTACTGGTGCTGGACTGGGTGCTGGATTGGGTGCTGAAATGGGTGCTGGGTGTTGGACTGGGTGCTGGGTGCTGGACTCGGAGCTGGTCTGGGTGCTGGGTGCTGGACTGGGTGCTGGACTGGGTGCTAGACTAGGTGCTGGGTGCTGGGTGCTGGACTGGGTGCTGGACTGGGTGCTGCATGCTGGACTGGATGCTGGACTGGGTGCTGGATTGGGTGTCTGGTGCTGGATTGGGTGCTGGACTGGGTGCTGGGTGCTGGACTGGGTGCTGGACCAAGTGCTGGACAGGGTGCCTGGTGCTGGACTGTGTGCTGGGTGCTGGGTGCTGGATTGGGTGCTGGACTGGGTGCTGGTTGCTGGACTGGGTGCTGCATGCAGGACTGGGTGCTGCATGCAGGACTGGGTGCTGGGTGCTGCACTGGGTGCTGCACTGGGTGCTGGGTGCTGAACTGGGTGCTGGTGCTGGATTGGGTGCTGGACTGGGTGCTGGACTGGGTGCTGGTGCTGGATTGGGTGCTGGACTGGGTGCTGGACTGGGTGCTGGGTGCTGAGCTGGGTGCTGGACTGGGTGCTGAGTGTTGGATTTGGTGTTGGACTAGTTGCTTGGTGTTGGACTGGGTGCTGGGTGCTGGGTGCTGGACTGGGTGCTAGACTAGGTGCTGGGTGCTGGGTGCTGGACTGGGTTCTGGACTGGGTGCTAGACTAGGTGCTGGGTGCTGGGTGCTGGACTGGGTGCTGCATGCTGTACTGGATGCTGGACTGGGTGTCTGGTGCTGGATTGGGTCTTGGATTTGGTTCTGGGTGTTGGACAGGGTGCTGGATGCTGAACTGGGTGCTGGACTGGGTGCTGGGTGCTGGACTGGGTGCTGGGTGTTGGATTTGGTGTTGGACTAGTTGCTTGGTGTTGGACTGGGTGCTGGGTGCTGGACTGGGTGCTAGACTAGGTGCTGGGTGCTGGGTGCTGGACTGGGTTCTGGACTGGGTGCTAGACTAGGTGCTGGGTGCTGGGTGTTGGACTGGGTGCTGCATGCTGGACTGGATGCTGGACTGGGTGTCTGGTGCTGGATTGGGTCTTGGATTTGGTTCTGGGTGTTGGACAGGGTGCTGGATGCTGAACTGGGTGCTGGACTGGGTGCTGGGTGCTGGACTGGGTGCTGGACTGGGTGCTAGACTAGGTGCTGGGTGCAGGCTGCTGGACTGGGTGCTGGACTGGGTGCTGCATGCTGGACTGGATGCTGGACTGGGTGCTGGATTGGGTGTCTGGTGCTGGATTGGGTGCTGGACTGGGTGCTGGGTGCTGGACAGGGTGCTGGACCTGGTGCTGGACTGTGTGCTGGGTGCTGGGTGCTGGATGGGGTGCTGGACTGGGTGCTAGTTGCAGGACTGGGTGCTGCATGCAGGACTGGGTGCTGGGTGCTGGACTGGGTGCTGGTGCTGGATTGGGTGCTGGACTGGGTGCTGGACTGGGTGCTGGTCTGGGTGTTGGACTGGTTGCTGGACTGGGTGCCGGGTGCTGGACTGGGTGCTGGACTAGGTGCTGGGTGCTGGATTGGGTGCTGAACTGGGTGCTGGGTGCTGGACTGGGTGCTGGGTGCTGGAAAAGGTGCAGGGTGCTGTGTTCTGGACTGGGTGCTGGACTGGGTGCTGGGTGCTGGACTGGGTGCTGGACTGGGTGCTGGATTGGGTGTCTGGTGCTGGATTGGGTGCTGGGTGTTGCATTTGGTGTAGGACTGGGTGCTGGACTGGGTGCTGGACAAGGTGCTGTGAGCTGGGTGCTGGACTGGGTGCTGGACAAGGTGCTGGACTGGGTGCTGCACTGGGTGCCTGGTGCTGGACTGGGTGCTGCACTGGGTGCTGGACTGAGTGCTGGTGCTGGACTGGGTGCTGCACTGGGTGCTGGACTGGATGCTGGTGCTGGACTGGGTGCTGCACTGGGTGCTGGGTGTTGGACTGGGTGCTGGTGCTGGACTGGGTGCTGGGTGTTGCATTTGGTGTAGGACTGGGTGTGGGACTGGGTGCTGGACTGCTGCTGGACTGGGTGCTGGATTGGGTGCAGAACTGGGTGCTGGGTGCTGGACCTGGAGCTGGACTGGGTGCTGGGTGTTGGATTGGGTGCTGGGTGCTGGACTGGGTGCTGGTCTGGATGCTGGACTGGGTGCTGGACTGGGTGCTGGGTGCTGGACTGGGTGCTGGGTGCTGGACAAGATGTTGGGTGCTGGGTGTTGGGACTCAGTGCTGAACTGGATGCTGGACTGGGTGCTGGGTGCTGGACTGGGTGCTGGGTGCTGGACTGGGTGCTGGGTGTTGGACTGGGTGCTGGAATGGGTGCCTGGTACTGGACTGCATGTTGGGTGCTGGACTAGTGCTGGTTGCTGTTCTGGGTGCTGGACTGGGTGCTGGACTGGGTGCTGGGTGCTGGGTGCTGGGTGCTGGACTTGGTGCTGGGTGTTGGATTGGGTGTTGGACTGGGTGCTGGGTGTTGGATTTGGTGTTGGACTGGTGCTGGACTGGGTGCTGGATTGGGTGCTGAAATGGGTGCTGGGTGCAGAACTGGGTGCTGGGTGCTGGACTCAGAGCTGGACTGGGTGCTGGGTGTTGGATTGGGTGTTGGACTAGTTGCTTGGTGTTGGACTGGGTGCTGGGTGCTGGTCTGGGTGCTGGACAGGGTGCTGGGTGCTGGACTGGGTGCTAGACTAGGTGCTGGGTGCTGGGTGCTGGAATGGGTGCTGGACTGCGTGCTGCATGCTGGATTGGTTGCTGGACTGGGTGCTGGAATGGTTGCTGTTCTGGGTGCTGGACTGGGTGCTGGGTGCAGAACTGGGTGCTGGGTGCTGGACTCAGAGCTGGACTGGGTGCTGGGTGTTGGATTGGGTGTTGGACTAGTTGCTTGGTGTTGGACTGCATGTTGGGTGCTGGACTGGGTGCTGGGTGTTGGACACGGTGCTGGGTGCTGGACTGGGTGCTGGACTGAATGCTGGACTGGGTGCTGGACTGGGTGCCTGCTGCTGGACTGGGTGCAGGGTGTTGGACACAGTGCTGGGTGCTGGACTGGGTGCTGGACTGAATGCTGGATTGGGTGCTGGACTGGGTGCTGGGTGCTGGATTGGGTGCTGGACTGCGTACTGGGTGCTGGGTGTTGGACTGGGTGTTGGACTTCTTGCTGGGTGCTGGGTGCTGGACTGGGTGCTGTGTGCTGGACTGAGTGCTGGGTGCTGGATTGGGTGCTGGACTGCATACTGGGTGCTGGACTGGGTGCTGGGTGCTGGACTGGGTGCTGGACTGTGTGCTGGGTGCTGGACTGGGTGTTGGTTCTGGGTGCTGGGTGTTGGACTGGGTGTTGGACTTCTTGCTGGGTGCTGGGTGCTGGACTGGGTGCTGTGTGCTGGACTGGGTGCTGGACTGTGTGCTGGGTGCTGGACTGGGTGCTGGTGCTGGATTGGGTGCTGGACTGTGTGCTGGGTGCTGGACTGGGTGCTGGACCAGGTGCTGGACAGGGTGCCCAGTGCTGGACTGTGTGCTGGGTGCTGGGTGCTGGAATGGGTGCTGGACTGGGTGCTGGGTGCTGGACTGGGTGCTGCATGCAGGACTGGGTGCTGGGTGCTGGACTGGGTGCTGGTGCTGGATTGGGTGCTGGACTGGGTGCTGGACTGGGTGCTGGGTGTTGGATTTGGTGCTGGACTAGTTGCTTGGTGTTGGACTGGGTGCTGGGTGCTGGACTGGGTGCTGGGTGCTGGACTGGGTGCTGGACTGGGTGCTAGACTAGGTGCTGGGTGCTGGCTGCTGGACTGGGTGCTGGATTGGGTGTCTTGTGCTGGATTGGGTGCTGGACTGGGTGCTGGGTGCTGGATTGGCTGTTGGACTGGATGCTGGGTGCTGGACTGGGTGCTGGTGCTGGACCAGGTGCTGGGTGCTGGGTGCTGGATTGGGTGCTGGACTGGGTGCTAATTGCTGGACTGGATGCTGCATGCAGGACTGTGTGCTGGGTGCTGGACTGGGTGCTGGTGCTGGATTGGGTGCTGGACTGTGTGCTGGACTGGGTGCTGGGTGTTGGATTTGGTGCTGGGTGCTGGTCTGGGTGTTGGACTGGTTGCTGGACTGGGTGCTGCATGCTGGATTGGATGCTGGACTGGGTGTCTGGTGCTGGATTGGGTCTTGGATTTGGTTCTGGGTGTTGGACAGGGTGCTGGATGCTGAACTGGGTGCTGGACTGGGTGCTGGGTGCTGGACTGGGTGCTGGACTGGGTGCTAGACTAGGTGCTGGGTGCTGGCTGCTGGACTGGGTGCTGGACTGGGTGCTGGATTGGGTGTCTGGTGCTGGATTGGGTGCTGGACTGGGTGCTGGGTGCTGGATTGGCTGCTGGACTGGATGCTGGGTGCTGGACTGTGTGCTGGTGCTGGACCAGGTGCTGGATTGGGTGCTGGACTGCGTACTGGGTGCTGGGTGTTGGACTGGGTGTTGGACTTCTTGCTGGGTGCTGGGTGCTGGACTGGGTGCTGTGTGCTGGACTGAGTGCTGGGTGCTGGATTGGGTGCTGGACTGCATACTGGGTGCTGGACTGGGTGCTGGGTGCTGGACTGGGTGCTGGACTGTGTGCTGGGTGCTGGACTGGGTGTTGGTTCTGGGTGCTGGGTGTTGGACTGGGTGTTGGACTTCTTGCTGGGTGCTGGGTGCTGGACTGGGTGCTGTGTGCTGGACTGGGTGCTGGACTGTGTGCTGGGTGCTGGACTGGGTGCTGGTGCTGGATTGGGTGCTGGACTGTGTGCTGGGTGCTGGACTGGGTGCTGGACCAGGTGCTGGACAGGGTGCCCAGTGCTGGACTGTGTGCTGGGTGCTGGGTGCTGGAATGGGTGCTGGACTGGGTGCTGGGTGCTGGACTGGGTGCTGCATGCAGGACTGGGTGCTGGGTGCTGGACTGGGTGCTGGTGCTGGATTGGGTGCTGGACTGGGTGCTGGACTGGGTGCTGGGTGTTGGATTTGGTGCTGGACTAGTTGCTTGGTGTTGGACTGGGTGCTGGGTGCTGGACTGGGTGCTGGGTGCTGGACTGGGTGCTGGACTGGGTGCTAGACTAGGTGCTGGGTGCTGGCTGCTGGACTGGGTGCTGGATTGGGTGTCTTGTGCTGGATTGGGTGCTGGACTGGGTGCTGGGTGCTGGATTGGCTGTTGGACTGGATGCTGGGTGCTGGACTGGGTGCTGGTGCTGGACCAGGTGCTGGGTGCTGGGTGCTGGATTGGGTGCTGGACTGGGTGCTAATTGCTGGACTGGATGCTGCATGCAGGACTGTGTGCTGGGTGCTGGACTGGGTGCTGGTGCTGGATTGGGTGCTGGACTGTGTGCTGGACTGGGTGCTGGGTGTTGGATTTGGTGCTGGGTGCTGGTCTGGGTGTTGGACTGGTTGCTGGACTGGGTGCTGCATGCTGGATTGGATGCTGGACTGGGTGTCTGGTGCTGGATTGGGTCTTGGATTTGGTTCTGGGTGTTGGACAGGGTGCTGGATGCTGAACTGGGTGCTGGACTGGGTGCTGGGTGCTGGACTGGGTGCTGGACTGGGTGCTAGACTAGGTGCTGGGTGCTGGCTGCTGGACTGGGTGCTGGACTGGGTGCTGGATTGGGTGTCTGGTGCTGGATTGGGTGCTGGACTGGGTGCTGGGTGCTGGATTGGCTGCTGGACTGGATGCTGGGTGCTGGACTGTGTGCTGGTGCTGGACCAGGTGCTGGGTGCTGGGTGCTGGATTGGGTGCTGGACTGGGTGCTAGTTGCTGGACTGGGTGCTGCATGCAGGACTGGGTGCTGGGTGCTGGACTGGGTGCTGGTGCTGGATTGGGTGCTGGACTGGGTGCTGGACTGGGTGCTGGGTGTTGGATTTGGTGCTGGGTGCTGGTCTGGGTGTTGGACTGGGTGCTGGACAGGGTGCCTGGTGCCGGACTGTGTGCTGGGTGCTGGGTGCTGGATTGGGTGCTGGACTGGGTGCTAGTTGCAGGACTGGGTGCTGCATGCAGGACTGGGTGCTGGGTGCTGGACTGTGTGCTGGTGCTGGATTGGGTGCTGGACTGGGTGCTGGACTGGGTGCTGGTCTGGGTGTTGGACTGGTTGCTGAACTGGGTGCTGGGTGCTGGACTGGGTGCTGGACTGGGTGCTGGGTGCTGGATTGGGTGCTGAACTGGGTGCTGGGTGCTGGACTGGGTGCTGGGTGCTGGACAAGGTGCAGGGTGCTGGGTGCTGGACTGGGTGCTGGACTGGGTGCTGGGTGCTGGACTGGGTGCTGGACTGGGTGCTGGATTGGGTGTCTGGTGCTGGATTGGGTGCTGGGTGTTGCATTTGGTGTAGGACTGGGTGCTGGACTGGGTGCTGGACAAGGTGCTGTGAGCTGGGTACTGGACTGGGTGCTGGACTGCGTGCCTGGTGCTGGACTGGGTGCTGCACTGGGTGCTGGACTGGGTGCTGGTGCTGGACTGGGTGCTGCACTGGGTGCTGGACTGGGTGCTGGTGCTGGACTGGGTGCTGCACTGGGTGCTGGACTGGGTGCTGGTGCTGGACTGGGTGCTGCACTGGGTGCTGGGTGTTGGACTGGGTGCTGGTGCTGGACTGGGTGCTGGGTGTTGCATTTGGTGTAGGACTGGGTGTGGGACTGGGTGCTGGACTGCTGCTGGACTGGGTGCTGGATTGGGTGCAGAACTGGGTGCTGGGTGCTGGACCTGGAGCTGGACTGGGTGCTGGGTGTTGGATTGGGTGTTGGACTAGGTGCTTGGTGTTGGACTGGGTCCTGGGTGCTGGACTGGGTGCTGGATTGGGTGCTGGACTGGGTGCTGGGTGTGGGACTGGGTGCTGGGTGCTGGACTGGGTGCTGGTCTGGATGCTGGACTGGGTGCTGGACTGGGTGCTGGGTGCTGGACTGGGTGCTGGACTGGGTGCTGGGTGCTGGGTGCTGGACAAGATGTTGGGTGCTGGGTGTTGGGACTCAGTGCTGAACTGGATGCTGGACTGGGTGCTGGGTGCTGGACTGGGTGCTGGGTGCTGGACTGGGTGCTGGGTGCTGGACTGGGTGCTGGACTGTGTGCTAGGTGCTGGACTGGGTGCTGGTGCTGGATTGGGTGCTGGACTGGGTGCTGGGTGCTGGACTCGGTGCTGAATCAGGTGCTGGACAGGGTGCCTGGTGCTGGACTGGGTGCTGGGTGCTGGGCTGGGTGCTGGTGCTGGACTGGGTGCTGGACTGGGTGCTGGACTGGGTGCTGGTTGCTGGACTGGGTGCTGCATGCAGGACTGGGTGCTGGGTGCTGGACTGGGTGCTGGTGCTGGATTGGTTGCTGGACTGAGTGTTGGACTGGGTGCTGGGTGTTGGATTTGGTGCTGGGTGCTGGTCTGGGTGTTGGACTGGGTGCTGGCTTGGGAGCTGGGTTCTGGACTGGGTGCTGGACTGGGTGCTGGGTGCTGGATTGGGTGCTGAACTGGGAGCTGGGTGCTGGGTGCTGGATTGGGTGCTGAACTGGGAGCTGGGTGCTGGACTGGGTGTTTGGTGCTGGACAAGGTGCTGGGTGCTGGGTGCTGGACTGGGTGCTGGGTGCTGGACTGGGTGCTGGACTGGGTGCTGGTGCTGGATTGGTTGCTGGACTGAGTGCTGGACTGGGTGCTGGGTGTTGGATTTGGTGCTGGGTGCTGGTCTGGGTGTTGGACTGGGTGCTGGCTTGGGTGCAGAACTGGGTGCTGGGTGCTGGACCTGGAGCTGGACTGGGTGCTGGGTGTTGGATTGGGTGTTGGACTAGGTGCTTGGTGTTGGACTGGGTCCTGGGTGCTGGACTGGGTGCTGGATTGGGTGCTGGACTGGGTGCTGGGTGTGGGACTGGGTGCTGGGTGCTGGACTGGGTGCTGGTCTGGATGCTGGACTGGGTGCTGGACTGGGTGCTGGGTGCTGGACTGGGTGCTGGACTGGGTGCTGGGTGCTGGGTGCTGGACAAGATGTTGGGTGCTGGGTGTTGGGACTCAGTGCTGAACTGGATGCTGGACTGGGTGCTGGGTGCTGGACTGGGTGCTGGGTGCTGGGTGCTGGACTGGGTGCTGGGTGCTGGACTGGGTGCTGGACTGTGTGCTGGGTGCTGGACTGGGTGCTGGTGCTGGATTGGGTGCTGGACTGGGTGCTGGGTGCTGGACTCGGTGCTGAATCAGGTGCTGGACAGGGTGCCTGGTGCTGGACTGGGTGCTGGGTGCTGGGCTGGGTGCTGGGTGCTGGACTGGGTGCTGGACTGGGTGCTGGACTGGGTGCTGGTTGCTGGACTGGGTGCTGCATGCAGGACTGGGTGCTGGGTGCTGGACTGGGTGCTGGTGCTGGATTGGTTGCTGGACTGAGTGCTGGACTGGGTGCTGGGTGTTGGATTTGGTGCTGGGTGCTGGTCTGGGTGTTGGACTGGGTGCTGGCTTGGGAGCTGGGTTCTGGACTGGGTGCTGGACTGGGTGCTGGGTGCTGGATTGGGTGCTGAACTGGGAGCTGGGTGCTGGGTGCTGGATTGGGTGCTGAACTGGGAGCTGGGTGCTGGACTGGGTGCTTGGTGCTGGACAAGGTGCTGGGTGCTGGGTGCTGGACTGGGTGCTGGGTGCTGGACTGGGTGCTGGACTGGGTGCTGGTGCTGGATTGGTTGCTGGACTGAGTGCTGGACTGGGTGCTGGGTGTTGGATTTGGTGCTGGGTGCTGGTCTGGGTGTTGGACTGGGTGCTGGCTTGGGAGCTGGGTGCTGGACTGGGTGCTGGACTGGGTGCTGGGTGCTGGATTGGGTGCTGAACTGGGAGCTGGGTGCTGGGTGCTGGATTGGGTGCTGAACTGGGAGCTGGGTGCTGGACTGGGTGCTGGGTGCTGGACTGGGTGCTGGACTGTGTGCTGGGTGCTGGACTGGATGCTGGTGCTGGATTGGGTGCTGGACTGGGTGCTGGACTGGGTGCTGGGTGCTGGACTGGGTGCTGGACCGGATGCTGGACAGGGTGCCTGGTGCTGGACTGGGTGCTGGGTGCTGGATTGGGTGCTGGACTGGGTGCTGGGTGCTGGACTGGGTGCTGCATGCTGGACTGGGTGCTGGGTGCTGGACTGGGTGCTGGTGCTGGATTGGGTGCTGGACTGGGTGCTGGGTGCTGAATGCTGGGTGCTGGGTGCTGGACTGGGTGCTGGTGCTGGATTGGGTGCTGGACTGTGTGCTGGGTGCTGGTGCTGGATTGGGTGCTGGACTGGGTGCTGGTTGCTGGACTGGGTGCTGGACTAGGTGCTGGGTTTTGGATTTGGTGCTGGGTGCTGGTCTGGGTGTTGGACTGGGTGCTGGACTGGGTGCTGGGTGCTGGACTGGGTGCTGTACTGGGTGCTCGAATGAGTGCCTGGTGCTGGACTGGGTGCTGGATTGGGTGCTGGACTGGGTGCTGGGTGCTGGACTGGGTACCTGGTGCTGTACTGGGTGCTGGGTGTTGGACTGGGTTCTGGGTGCTGGACTGGATGCTGGACTGGGTGCTGGGTGCTGTACTGGGTGTTGGGTGCTGTACTGGGTGCTGGGTGCTGGACTGGGTGCTGGACAGGGTGCTGGGTGTTGGCCTGGGTGCTGGGTGCTGCACTGGGTGCTGGACTGGGTGCTGGACTGGGTGCTGGGTGCTGTACTGGGTGCTGGTGCTGGATTGGGTGCTGGACTGGGTGCTGGACTGGGTGCTGGTTGCTGGACTGGGTGCTGGACTGGGTGCTGGGTGCTGGACTAGGTGCTGAACTGGGTGCGGGGTGCTGTGTGCTGGACTGGGTGCTGTACTGGGTGCTGGGTGTTCGACTGGGTGCTGGCTGCTGGACTGGGTGCTGGACTGGGTGATGGATTGGGTGCTGGACTGTGTGCTGGGTGCTGGTCTGGGTGCTGGTTGCTGGACTGGGTGCTGGGTGCTTGACTGGGTGCTGGTGCTGGATTGGGTGCTGGACTGGGTGCTGGACTGGGTGCTGGGTGTTGGATTTGGTGCTGGGTGCTGGTCTGGGTGTTGGACTGGGTGCTGGACTGGGTGCTGGACTGGGTACTGGATGCTGGACAAGGTGCTGGGTGCTGGGTGCTGGACTGGGTGCTGGACTGGGTGCTGGACTGGGTGCTGGGTGTTGGATTTGTTGCTGGGTGCTGGTCTGGGTGTTGGACTGGGTGCTGGCTTGGGTGCTGGACTGGGTGCTGGGTGCTGGATTGGGTGCTGAACTGGGAGCTGGGTGCTGGGTGCTGGATTGGGTGCTGAACTGGGAGCAGGGTGCTGGACTGGGTGCTGGGTGCCGGACAAGGTGCTGGGTGCTGGGTGCTGGACTGGGTGCTGGGTGCTGGACTGGGTGCTGGACTGGGTGCTGCATGCTGGACTGGGTGCTGGACTGGGTGTCTGGTGCTGGATTGGGTCTTGGATTTGGTGCTGGGTGCTGGACTGGGTGCTAGACTAGGTGCTGGGTGCTGGACTGGGTGCTAGACTAGGTGCTGGGTGCTGGGTGCTGGACTGAGTGCTGGACTGGATGCTGGACTGGGTGCTGGACTGGGTGCTGGGTGCTGGACTGGGTGCTAGACTAGGTGCTGGGTGCTGGACTGGGTGCTGGACTGGGTGCTGGATTGGGTGTCTGGTGCTGGATTGGGTGCTGGACTGGGTGCTGGGTGCTGGACTGGGTGCTGGACTGGGTGCTGGGTGCTGGACTGGGTGCTGGGTGCTGGACTGGATGCTGGTGCTGGATTGGGTGCTGGACTGGGTGCTGGACTGGGTGCTGGGTGCTGGACTGGGTGCTGGACCGGGTGCTGGACAGGATGCCTGGTGCTGGACTGGGTGCTGGGTGCTGGATTGGGTGCTGGACTGGTTGCTGGTTGCTGGACTGGGTGCTGCATGCTGGACTGGGTGCTGGGTGCTGGACTGGGTGCTGGTGCTGGATTGGGTGCTGGACTGGGTGCAGGGTGCTGAATGCTGGTTGCTGGACTGGGTGCTGGACTGGGTGCTGGTTGCTGGACTGGGTGCTGGACTAGGTGCTGGGTTTTGGATTTGGTGCTGTGTGCTGGTCTGGGTGTTGGACTGGGTGCTGGACTGGGTGCTGGGTGCTGGACTGGGTGCTGGACTGGGTGCTGGGTGCTGGTTGCTGGACTGGGGCCTGGACTGGGAGCTGGGTGTTCAACTGGGTGCTGGGTGCTGGACTGGGTGCTGTACTGGGTGCTCGAATGGGTGCCTGGTGCTGGACTGGGTGCTGGATTGGGTGCTGGACTGGGTGCTGGGTGCTGGACTGGGTGCTGGTGCTGGATTGGGTGCTGGACTGGGTGCAGGGTGCTGAATGCTGGGTGCTGGACTGGGTGCTGGTTGCTGGACTGGGTGCTGGACTAGGTGCTGGGTTTTGGATTTGGTGCTGGGTGCTGGTCTGGGTGTTGGACTGGGTGCTGGACTGGGTGCTGGACTGGGAGCTGGGTGTTCGACTGGGTGCTGGGTGCTGGACTGGGTGCTGGACTGGGTGCTGGGTGCTGGTTGCTGGACTGGGGCCTGGACTGGGAGCTGGGTGTTCGACTGGGTGCTGGGTGCTGGACTGGGTGCTGTACTGGGTGCTCGAATGGGTGCCTGGTGCTGGACTGGGTGCTGGATTGGGTGCTGGACGGGGTGCTGGGTGCTGGACTGGGTGCTGGTGCTGGATTGGGTGCTGGACTGGGTGCAGGGTGCTGAATGCTGGGTGCTGGACTGGGTGCTGGTTGCTGGACTGGGTGCTGGACTAGGTGCTGGGTTTTGGATTTGGTGCTGGGAGCTGGTCTGGGTGTTGGACTGGGTGCTGGACTGGGTGCTGGGTGCTGGTTGCTGGACTGGGTGCTGGACTGGGAGCTGGGTGTTCGACTGGGTGCTGGACTGGGTGCTGGATTGGGTGCTGGACTGGGTGCTGGGTGCTAGATTGGGTGCTGGACTGGCTGCTGGACAAGGTGCTGTGAGCTGGGTGCTGGACTGGGTGCTGGACTGGGTACCTGGTGCTGGACTGGGTGCTGGACTGGGTGCTGGGTGCTGTACTGGGTGCTGGGTGCTGTACTGGGTGCTGGACTGGGTGCTGGGTGCTGGACTGGGTGCTGGACTGGGTGCTGGGTGTTCGACTGGGTGCTGGGTGCTGTACTGGGTGCTGGGTGCTGTACTGGGTGCTGGACTGGGTGTTTGACTTGGTGCTGGGTGCTGGGTACTAGGTGTTCGACTGGGTGCTGGGTGCTGTACTGGGTGCTGGGTGCTGTACTGGGTGCTGGACTGGGTGCCTGGTGCTGGACTGGGTGCTGGGTGCTGGACTGGGTGCTGGGTTTTGGATTTGGTGTTGGACTGGGTGCTGAACTGGGTGCTGGACTGGGTGCTGAATGCTTGGTGCTGGACTGGGTGCTGGACTGGGTGCTGGGTGCTGGCCTGGGTGCTGGCCTGGGTGCTGGACTGGGTGCTGTACTGGGTGCTGGACTGGGTGCCTGGTGCTGGACTGGGTGCTAGATTGGGTGCTGGACTGGGTGCTGGGTGCTGGACTGGCTGCTGGACAAGGTGCTGTGAGCTGGGTGCTGGACTGGGTGCTGGACTGGGTGCTGGTTGCTGGACTGGGTGCTGGACAGGGTGCTGGGTGTTGGACTGGGTGCTGGGTGCTGGACTGGGTGCTGGGTGCTGGATTGGGTGCTGAACTGGGTGCTGGGTGTTGGACTGGGTGCTGGGTGCTGGGTGCTGGATTGGGTGCTGGACTGGGTGCTGGGTGCTGGACAAGGTGCTGGGTGCTGGGTGCTGGACTGGGTGCTGGGTGCTGGACAAGGTGCTGGGTGCTGGGTGCTGGACTGGGTGCTGTACTGGTGCTGGACTGGGTGCTGGATTGGGTGCTGAAATGGGTGCTGGGTGTTGGACTGGGTGCTGGGTGCTGGACTCGGAGCTGGTCTGGGTGCTGGGTGCTGGACTGGGTGCTGGACTGGGTGCTAGACTAGGTGCTGGGTGCTGGGTGCTGGACTGGGTGCTGGACTGGGTGCTGCATGCTGGACTGGATGCTGGACTGGGTGCTGGATTGGGTGTCTGGTGCTGGATTGGGTGCTGGACTGGGTGCTGGTGCTGGATTGGGTGCTGGACTGGGTGCTGGGTGCTGGACTGGGTGCTGGACCAAGTGCTGGACAGGGTGCCTGGTGCTGGACTGGGTGCTGGACTGGGTGCTGGGTGCTGGATTGGGTGCTGGACTGGGTGCTGGTTGCTGGACTGGGTGCTGCATGCAGGACTGGGTGCTGCATGCAGGACTGGGTGCTGGGTGCTGCACTGGGTGCTGCACTGGGTGCTGGGTGCTGAACTGGGTGCTGGTGCTGGATTGGGTGCTGGACTGGGTGCTGGACTGGGTGCTGGTGCTGGATTGGGTGCTGGACTGGGTGCTGGACTGGGTGCTGGGTGCTGAGCTGGGTGCTGGACTGGGTGCTGAGTGTTGGATTTGGTGTTGGACTAGTTGCTTGGTGTTGGACTGGGTGCTGGGTGCTGGGTGCTGGACTGGGTGCTAGACTAGGTGCTGGGTGCTGGGTGCTGGACTGGGTTCTGGACTGGGTGCTAGACTAGGTGCTGGGTGCTGGGTGCTGGACTGGGTGCTGCATGCTGTACTGGATGCTGGACTGGGTGTCTGGTGCTGGATTGGGTCTTGGATTTGGTTCTGGGTGTTGGAAAGGGTGCTGGATGCTGAACTGGGTGCTGGACTGGGTGCTGGGTGCTGGACTGGGTGCTGGGTGTTGGATTTGGTGTTGGACTAGTTGCTTGGTGTTGGACTGGGTGCTGGGTGCTGGACTGGGTGCTAGACTAGGTGCTGGGTGCTGGGTGCTGGACTGGGTTCTGGACTGGGTGCTAGACTAGGTGCTGGGTGCTGGTGCTGGGTGTTGGACTGGGTGCTGCATGCTGGACTGGATGCTGGACTGGGTGTCTGGTGCTGGATTGGGTCTTGGATTTGGTTCTGGGTGTTGGACAGGGTGCTGGATGCTGAACTGGGTGCTGGACTGGGTGCTGGGTGCTGGACTGGGTGCTGGACTGGGTGCTAGACTAGGTGCTGGGTGCAGGCTGCTGGACTGGGTGCTGGACTGGGTGCTGCATGCTGGACTGGATGCTGGACTGGGTGCTGGATTGGGTGTCTGGTGCTGGATTGGGTGCTGGACTGGGTGCTGGGTGCTGGACTGGGTGCTGGACCAGGTGCTGGTCAGGGTGCCTGGTGCTGGACTGTGTGCTGGGTGCTGGGTGCTGGATGGGGTGCTGGACTGGGTGCTAGTTGCAGGACTGGGTGCTGCATGCAGGACTGGGTGCTGGGTGCTGGACTGGGTGCTGGTGCTGGATTGGGTGCTGGACTGGGTGCTGGACTGGGTGCTGGTCTGGGTGTTGGACTGGTTGCTGGACTGGGTGCCGGGTGCTGGACTGGGTGCTGGACTAGGTGCTGGGTGCTGGATTGGGTGCTGAACTGGGTGCTGGGTGCTGGACTGGGTGCTGGGTGCTGGAAAAGGTGCAGGGTGCTGTGTTCTGGACTGGGTGCTGGACTGGGTGCTGGGTGCTGGACTGGGTGCTGGACTGGGTGCTGGATTGGGTGTCTGGTGCTGGATTGGGTGCTGGGTGTTGCATTTGGTGTAGGACTGGGTGCTGGACAAGGTGCTGTGAGCTGGGTGCTGGACTGGGTGCTGGACAAGGTGCTGGACTGGGTGCTGCACTGGGTGCCTGGTGCTGGACTGGGTGCTGCACTGGGTGCTGGACTGAGTGCTGGTGCTGGACTGGGTGCTGCACTGGGTGCTGGACTGGATGCTGGTGCTGGACTGGGTGCTGCACTGGGTGCTGGGTGTTGGACTGGGTGCTGGTGCTGGACTGGGTGCTGGGTGTTGCATTTGGTGTAGGACTGGGTGTGGGACTGGGTGCTGGACTGCTGCTGGACTGGGTGCTGGATTGGGTGCAGAACTGGGTGCTGGGTGCTGGACCTGGAGCTGGACTGGGTGCTGGGTGTTGGATTGGGTGCTGGGTGCTGGACTGGGTGCTGGTCTGGATGCTGGACTGGGTGCTGGACTGGGTGCTGGGTGCTGGACTGGGTGCTGGACTGGGTGCTGGGTGCTGGACAAGATGTTGGGTGCTGGGTGTTGGGACTCAGTGCTGAACTGGATGCTGGACTGGGTGCTGGGTGCTGGACTGGGTGCTGGGTGCTGGACTGGGTGCTGGGTGTTGGACTGGGTGCTGGAATGGGTGCCTGGTACTGGACTGCATGTTGGGTGCTGGACTAGTGCTGGTTGCTGTTCTGGGTGCTGGACTGGGTGCTGGACTGGGTGCTGGGTGCTGGGTGCTGGGTGCTGGACTTGGTGCTGGGTGTTGGATTGGGTGTTGGACTGGGTGCTGGGTGTTGGATTTGGTGTTGGACTGGTGCTGGACTGGGTGCTGGATTGGGTGCTGAAATGGGTGCTGGGTGCAGAACTGGGTGCTGGGTGCTGGACTCAGAGCTGGACTGGGTGCTGGGTGTTGGATTGGGTGTTGGACTAGTTGCTTGGTGTTGGACTGGGTGCTGGGTGCTGGTCTGGGTGCTGGACAGGGTGCTGGGTGCTGGACTGGGTGCTAGACTAGGTGCTGGGTGCTGGGTGCTGGACTGGGTGCTGGACTGCGTGCTGCATGCTGGATTGGTTGCTGGACTGGGTGCTGGAATGGTTGCTGTTCTGGGTGCTGGACTGGGTGCCTGGTACTGGACTGCATGTTGGGTGCTGGACTGGGTGCTGGGTGTTGGACACGGTGCTGGGTGCTGGACTGGGTGCTGGACTGAATGCTGGACTGGGTGCTGGACTGGGTGCCTGCTGCTGGACTGGGTGCAGGGTGTTGGACACAGTGCTGGGTGCTGGACTGGGTGCTGGACTGAATGCTGGATTGGGTGCTGGACTGGGTGCTGGGTGCTGGATTGGGTGCTGGACTGCGTACTGGGTGCTGGGTGTTGGACTGGGTGTTGGACTTCTTGCTGGGTGCTGGGTGCTGGACTGGGTGCTGTGTGCTGGACTGGGTGCTGGGTGCTGGATTGGGTGCTGGACTGCATACTGGGTGCTGGACTGGGTGCTGGGTGCTGGACTGGGTGCTGGACTGTGTGCTGGGTGCTGGACTGGGTGTTGGTTCTGGGTGCTGGGTGTTGGACTGGGTGTTGGACTTCTTGCTGGGTGCTGGGTGCTGGACTGGGTGCTGTGTGCTGGACTGGGTGCTGGACTGTGTGCTGGGTGCTGGACTGGGTGCTGGTGCTGGATTGGGTGCTGGACTGTGTGCTGGGTGCTGGACTGGGTGCTGGACCAGGTGCTGGACAGGGTGCCCAGTGCTGGACTGTGTGCTGGGTGCTGGGTGCTGGAATGGGTGCTGGACTGGGTGCTGGGTGCTGGACTGGGTGCTGCATGCAGGACTGGGTGCTGGGTGCTGGACTGGGTGCTGGTGCTGGATTGGGTGCTGGACTGGGTGCTGGACTGGGTGCTGGGTGTTGGATTTGGTGCTGGACTAGTTGCTTGGTGTTGGACTGGGTGCTGGGTGCTGGACTGGGTGCTGGGTGCTGGACTGGGTGCTGGACTGGGTGCTAGACTAGGTGCTGGGTGCTGGCTGCTGGACTGGGTGCTGGATTGGGTGTCTTGTGCTGGATTGGGTGCTGGACTGGGTGCTGGGTGCTGGATTGGCTGTTGGACTGGATGCTGGGTGCTGGACTGGGTGCTGGTGCTGGACCAGGTGCTGGGTGCTGGGTGCTGGATTGGGTGCTGGACTGGGTGCTAGTTGCTGGACTGGATGCTGCATGCAGGACTGTGTGCTGGGTGCTGGACTGGGTGCTGGTGCTGGATTGGGTGCTGGACTGGGTGCTGGACTGGGTGCTGGGTGTTGGATTTGGTGCTGGGTGCTGGTCTGGGTGTTGGACTGGTTGCTGGACTGGGTGCTGCATGCTGGATTGGATGCTGGACTGGGTGTCTGGTGCTGGATTGGGTCTTGGATTTGGTTCTGGGTGTTGGACAGGGTGCTGGATGCTGAACTGGGTGCTGGACTGGGTGCTGGGTGCTGGACTGGGTGCTGGACTGGGTGCTAGACTAGGTGCTGGGTGCTGGCTGCTGGACTGGGTGCTGGACTGGGTGCTGGATTGGGTGTCTGGTGCTGGATTGGGTGCTGGACTGGGTGCTGGGTGCTGGATTGGCTGCTGGACTGGATGCTGGGTGCTGGACTGTGTGCTGGTGCTGGACCAGGTGCTGGGTGCTGGGTGCTGGATTGGGTGCTGGACTGGGTGCTAGTTGCTGGACTGGGTGCTGCATGCAGGACTGGGTGCTGGGTGCTGGACTGGGTGCTGGTGCTGGATTGGGTGCTGGACTGGGTGCTGGACTGGGTGCTGGGTGTTGGATTTGGTGCTGGGTGCTGGTCTGGGTGTTGGACTGGGTGCTGGACAGGGTGCCTGGTGCCGGACTGTGTGCTGGGTGCTGGGTGCTGGATTGGGTGCTGGACTGGGTGCTAGTTGCAGGACTGGGTGCTGCATGCAGGACTGGGTGCTGGGTGCTGGACTGTGTGCTGGTGCTGGATTGGGTGCTGGACTGGGTGCTGGACTGGGTGCTGGTCTGGGTGTTGGACTGGTTGCTGAACTGGGTGCTGGGTGCTGGACTGGGTGCTGGGTGCTGGATTGGGTGCTGAACTGGGTGCTGGGTGCTGGACTGGGTGCTGGGTGCTGGACAAGGTGCAGGGTGCTGGGTGCTGGACTGGGTGCTGGACTGGGTGCTGGGTGCTGGACTGGGTGCTGGACTGGGTGCTGGATTGGGTGTCTGGTGCTGGATTGGGTGCTGGGTGTTGCATTTGGTGTAGGACTGGGTGCTGGACTGGGTGCTGGACAAGGTGCTGTGAGCTGGGTACTGGACTGGGTGCTGGACTGCGTGCCTGGTGCTGGACTGGGTGCTGCACTGGGTGCTGGACTGGGTGCTGGTGCTGGACTGGGTGCTGCACTGGGTGCTGGACTGGGTGCTGGTGCTGGACTGGGTGCTGCACTGGGTGCTGGACTGGGTGCTGGTGCTGGACTGGGTGCTGCACTGGGTGCTGGGTGTTGGACTGGGTGCTGGTGCTGGACTGGGTGCTGGGTGTTGCATTTGGTGTAGGACTGGGTGTGGGACTGGGTGCTGGACTGCTGCTGGACTGGGTGCTGGATTGGGTGCAGAACTGGGTGCTGGGTGCTGGACCTGGAGCTGGACTGGGTGCTGGGTGTTGGATTGGGTGTTGGACTAGGTGCTTGGTGTTGGACTGGGTCCTGGGTGCTGGACTGGGTGCTGGATTGGGTGCTGGACTGGGTGCTGGGTGTGGGACTGGGTGCTGGGTGCTGGACTGGGTGCTGGTCTGGATGCTGGACTGGGTGCTGGACTGGGTGCTGGGTGCTGGACTGGGTGCTGGACTGGGTGCTGGGTGCTGGGTGCTGGACAAGATGTTGGGTGCTGGGTGTTGGGACTCAGTGCTGAACTGGATGCTGGACTGGGTGCTGGGTGCTGGACTGGGTGCTGGGTGCTGGACTGGGTGCTGGGTGCTGGACTGGGTGCTGGACTGTGTGCTGGGTGCTGGACTGGGTGCTGGTGCTGGATTGGGTGCTGGACTGGGTGCTGGGTGCTGGACTCGGTGCTGAATCAGGTGCTGGACAGGGTGCCTGGTGCTGGACTGGGTGCTGGGTGCTGGGCTGGGTGCTGGTGCTGGACTGGGTGCTGGACTGGGTGCTGGACTGGGTGCTGGTTGCTGGACTGGGTGCTGCATGCAGGACTGGGTGCTGGTTGCTGGACTGGGTGCTGGTGCTGGATTGGTTGCTGGACTGAGTGCTGGACTGGGTGCTGGGTGTTGGATTTGGTGCTGGGTGCTGGTCTGGGTGTTGGACTGGGTGCTGGCTTGGGAGCTGGGTTCTGGACTGGGTGCTGGACTGGGTGCTGGGTGCTGGATTGGGTGCTGAACTGGGAGCTGGGTGCTGGGTGCTGGATTGGGTGCTGAACTGGGAGCTGGGTGCTGGACTGGGTGTTTGGTGCTGGACAAGGTGCTGGGTGCTGGGTGCTGGACTGGGTGCTGGGTGCTGGACTGGGTGCTGGACTGGGTGCTGGTGCTGGATTGGTTGCTGGACTGAGTGCTGGACTGGGTGCTGGGTGTTGGATTTGGTGCTGGGTGCTGGTCTGGGTGTTGGACTGGGTGCTGGCTTGGGTGCAGAACTGGGTGCTGGGTGCTGGACCTGGAGCTGGACTGGGTGCTGGGTGTTGGATTGGGTGTTGGACTAGGTGCTTGGTGTTGGACTGGGTCCTGGGTGCTGGACTGGGTGCTGGATTGGGTGCTGGACTGGGTGCTGGGTGTGGGACTGGGTGCTGGGTGCTGGACTGGGTGCTGGTCTGGATGCTGGACTGGGTGCTGGACTGGGTGCTGGACTGGGTGCTGGGTGCTGGGTGCTGGACAAGATGTTGGGTGCTGGGTGTTGGGACTCAGTGCTGAACTGGATGCTGGACTGGGTGCTGGGTGCTGGACTGGGTGCTGGGTGCTGGACTGGGTGCTGGGTGCTGGACTGGGTGCTGGACTGTGTGCTGGGTGCTGGACTGGGTGCTGGTGCTGGATTGGGTGCTGGACTGGGTGCTGGGTGCTGGACTCGGTGCTGAATCAGGTGCTGGACAGGGTGCCTGGTGCTGGACTGGGTGCTGGGTGCTGGGCTGGGTGCTGGTGCTGGACTGGGTGCTGGACTGGGTGCTGGACTGGGTGCTGGTTGCTGGACTGGGTGCTGCATGCAGGACTGGGTGCTGGGTGCTGGACTGGGTGCTGGTGCTGGATTGGTTGCTGGACTGAGTGCTGGACTGGGTGCTGGGTGTTGGATTTGGTGCTGGGTGCTGGTCTGGGTGTTGGACTGGGTGCTGGCTTGGGAGCTGGGTTCTGGACTGGGTGCTGGACTGGGTGCTGGGTGCTGGATTGGGTGCTGAACTGGGAGCTGGGTGCTGGGTGCTGGATTGGGTGCTGAACTGGGAGCTGGGTGCTGGACTGGGTGCTTGGTGCCGGACAAGGTGCTGGGTGCTGGGTGCTGGACTGGGTGCTGGGTGCTGGACTGGGTGCTGGACTGGGTGCTGGTGATGGATTGGTTGCTGGACTGAGTGCTGGACTGGGTGCTGGGTGTTGGATTTGGTGCTGGGTGCTGGTCTGGGTGTTGGACTGGGTGCTGGCTTGGGAGCTGGGTGCTGGACTGGGTGCTGGACTGGGTGCTGGGTGCTGGATTGGGTGCTGAACTGGGAGCTGGGTGCTGGGTGCTGGATTGGGTGCTGAACTGGGAGCTGGGTGCTGGACTGGGTGCTGGGTGCTGGACTGGGTGCTGGACTGTGTGCTGGGTGCTGGACTGGATGCTGGTGCTGGATTGGGTGCTGGACTGGGTGCTGGACTGGGTGCTGGGTGCTGGACTGGGTGCTGGACCGGATGCTGGACAGGGTGCCTGGTGCTGGACTGGGTGCTGGGTGCTGGATTGGGTGCTGGACTGGGTGCTGGGTGCTGGACTGGGTGCTGCATGCTGGACTGGGTGCTGGGTGCTGGACTGGGTGCTGGTGCTGGATTGGGTGCTGGACTGGGTGCTGGGTGCTGAATGCTGGGTGCTGGGTGCTGGACTGGGTGCTGGTGCTGGATTGGGTGCTGGACTGTGTGCTGGGTGCTGGTGCTGGATTGGGTGCTGGACTGGGTGCTGGTTGCTGGACTGGATGCTGGACTAGGTGCTGGGTTTTGGATTTGGTGCTGGGTGCTGGTCTGGGTGTTGGACTGGGTGCTGGACTGGGTGCTGGGTGCTGGACTGGGTGCTGTACTGGGTGCTCGAATGAGTGCCTGGTGCTGGACTGGGTGCTGGATTGGGTGCTGGACTGGGTGCTGGGTGCTGGACTGGGTAGCTGGTGCTGTACTGGGTGCTGGGTGTTGGACTGGGTTCTGGGTGCTGGACTGGATGCTGGACTGGGTGCTGGGTGCTGTACTGGGTGTTGGGTGCTGTACTGGGTGCTGGGTGCTGGACTGGGTGCTGGACAGGGTGCTGGGTGTTGGCCTGGGTGCTGGGTGCTGCACTGGGTGCTGGACTGGGTGCTGGACTGGGTGCTGGGTGCTGTACTGGGTGCTGGTGCTGGATTGGGTGCTGGACTGGGTGCTGGACTGGGTGCTGGTTGCTGGACTGGGTGCTGGACTGGGTGCTGGGTGCTGGACTAGGTGCTGAACTGGGTGCTGGGTGCTGTGTGCTGGACTGGGTGCTGTACTGGGTGCTGGGTGTTCGACTGGGTGCTGGCTGCTGGACTGGGTGCTGGACTGGGTGATGGATTGGGTGCTGGACTGTGTGCTGGGTGCTGGTCTGGGTGCTGGTTGCTGGACTGGGTGCTGGGTGCTTGACTGGGTGCTGGTGCTGGATTGGGTGCTGGACTGGGTGCTGGACTGGGTGCTGGGTGTTGGATTTGGTGCTGGGTGCTGGTCTGGGTGTTGGACTGGGTGCTGGACTGGGTGCTGGACTGGGTGCTGGATGCTGGACAAGGTGCTGGGTGCTGGGTGCTGGACTGGGTGCTGGACTGGGTGCTGGACTGGGTGCTGGGTGTTGGATTTGGTGCTGGGTGCTGGTCTGGGTGTTGGACTGGGTGCTGGCTTGGGTGCTGGACTGGGTGCTGGGTGCTGGATTGGGTGCTGAACTGGGAGCTGGGTGCTGGGTGCTGGATTGGGTGCTGAACTGGGAGCAGGGTGCTGGACTGGGTGCTGGGTGCCGGACAAGGTGCTGGGTGCTGGGTGCTGGACTGGGTGCTGGGTGCTGGACTGGGTGCTGGACTGGGTGCTGCATGCTGGACTGGGTGCTGGACTGGGTGTCTGGTGCTGGATTGGGTCTTGGATTTGGTGCTGGGTGCTGGACTGGGTGCTAGACTAGGTGCTGGGTGCTGGACTGGGTGCTAGACTAGGTGCTGGGTGCTGGGTGCTGGACTGAGTGCTGGACTGGATGCTGGACTGGGTGCTGGACTGGGTGCTGGGTGCTGGACTGGGTGCTAGACTAGGTGCTGGGTGCTGGACTGGGTGCTGGACTGGGTGCTGGATTGGGTGTCTGGTGCTGGATTGGGTGCTGGACTGGGTGCTGGGTGCTGGACTGGGTGCTGGACTGGGTGCTGGGTGCTGGACTGGGTGCTGGGTGCTGGACTGGATGCTGGTGCTGGATTGGGTGCTGGACTGGGTGCTGGACTGGGTGCTGGGTGCTGGACTGGGTGCTGGACCGGGTGCTGGACAGGATGCCTGGTGCTGGACTGGGTGCTGGGTGCTGGATTGGGTGCTGGACTGGTTGCTGGTTGCTGGACTGGGTGCTGCATGCTGGACTGGGTGCTGGGTGCTGGACTGGGTGCTGGTGCTGGATTGGGTGCTGGACTGGGTGCAGGGTGCTGAATGCTGGTTGCTGGACTGGGTGCTGGACTGGGTGCTGGTTGCTGGACTGGGTGCTGGACTAGGTGCTGGGTTTTGGATTTGGTGCTGTGTGCTGGTCTGGGTGTTGGACTGGGTGCTGGACTGGGTGCTGGGTGCTGGACTGGGTGCTGGACTGGGTGCTGGGTGCTGGTTGCTGGACTGGGGCCTGGACTGGGAGCTGGGTGTTCAACTGGGTGCTGGGTGCTGGACTGGGTGCTGTACTGGGTGCTCGAATGGGTGCCTGGTGCTGGACTGGGTGCTGGATTGGGTGCTGGACTGGGTGCTGGGTGCTGGACTGGGTGCTGGTGCTGGATTGGGTGCTGGACTGGGTGCAGGGTGCTGAATGCTGGGTGCTGGACTGGGTGCTGGTTGCTGGACTGGGTGCTGGACTAGGTGCTGGGTTTTGGATTTGGTGCTGGGTGCTGGTCTGGGTGTTGGACTGGGTGCTGGACTGGGTGCTGGACTGGGAGCTGGGTGTTCGACTGGGTGCTGGGTGCTGGACTGGGTGCTGGACTGGGTGCTGGGTGCTGGTTGCTGGACTGGGGCCTGGACTGGGAGCTGGGTGTTCGACTGGGTGCTGGGTGCTGGACTGGGTGCTGTACTGGGTGCTCGAATGGGTGCCTGGTGCTGGACTGGGTGCTGGATTGGGTGCTGGACTGGGTGCTGGGTGCTGGACTGGGTGCTGGTGCTGGATTGGGTGCTGGACTGGGTGCAGGGTGCTGAATGCTGGGTGCTGGACTGGGTGCTGGTTGCTGGACTGGGTGCTGGACTAGGTGCTGGGTTTTGGATTTGGTGCTGGGTGCTGGTCTGGGTGTTGGACTGGGTGCTGGACTGGGTGCTGGGTGCTGGTTGCTGGACTGGGTGCTGGACTGGGAGCTGGGTGTTCGACTGGGTGCTGGACTGGGTGCTGGATTGGGTGCTGGACTGGGTGCTGGGTGCTGGATTGGGTGCTGGACTGGCTGCTGGACAAGGTGCTGTGAGCTGGGTGCTGGACTGGGTGCTGGACTGGGTACCTGGTGCTGGACTGGGTGCTGGACTGGGTGCTGGGTGCTGTACTGGGTGCTGGGTGCTGTACTGGGTGCTGGACTGGGTGCTGGGTGCTGGACTGGGTGCTGGACTGGGTGCTGGGTGTTCGACTGGGTGCTGGGTGCTGTACTGGGTGCTGGGTGCTGTACTGGGTGCTGGACTGGGTGTTTGACTTGGTGCTGGGTGCTGGGTACTAGGTGTTCGACTGGGTGCTGGGTGCTGTACTGGGTGCTGGGTGCTGTACTGGGTGCTGGACTGGGTGCCTGGTGCTGGACTGGGTGCTGGGTGCTGGACTGGGTGCTGGGTGTTGGATTTGGTGTTGGACTGGGTGCTGAACTGGGTGCTGGACTGGGTGCTGAATGCTTGGTGCTGGACTGGGTGCTGGACTGGGTGCTGGGTGCTGGCCTGGGTGCTGGCCTGGGTGCTGGACTGGGTGCTGGACTGGGTGCTGGACTGGGTGCCTGGTGCTGGACTGGGTGCTGGATTGGGTGCTGGACTGGGTGCTGGGTGCTGGACTGGGTGCTGAACAAGGTGCTGTGAGCTGGGTGCTGGACTGGGTGCTGGACTGGGTGCCTGGTGCTGGACTGGGTGCTTGACTGGGTGTTGGGTGCTGGACTGGTTGCCTGGTGCTGGACTGGGTGCTGGGTGCTGGATTGGGTGCTGAACTGGGTGCTGGGTGTTGGACTGGGTGCTGGGTGCTGGGTGCTGGATTGGGTGCTGGACTGGGTGCTGGGTGCTGGACAAGGTGCTGGGTGCTGGGTGCTGGACTGGGTGCTGGGTGCTGGACAAGGTGCTGGGTGCTGGACTGGGTGCTGTACTGGTGCTGGACTGGGTGCTGGATTGGGTGCTGAAATGGGTGCTGGGTGTTGGACTGGGTGCTGGGTGCTGGACTGCGTGCTGAACAAGGTGCTGTGAGCTGGGTGCTGGACTGGGTGCTGGACTGGGTGCCTGGTGCTGGACTGGGTGCTTGACTGGGTGTTGGGTGCTGGACTGGTTGCCTGGTGCTGGACTGGGTGCTGGGTGCTGGATTGGGTGCTGAACTGGGTGCTGGGTGTTGGACTGGGTGCTGGGTGCTGGGTGCTGGATTGGGTGCTGGACTGGGTGCTGGGTGCTGGACTGGGTGCTGGGTGCTGGACAAGGTGCTGGGTGCTGGGTGCTGGACTGGGTGCTGTACTGGTGCTGGACTGGGTGCTGGATTGGGTGCTGAAATGGGTGCTGGGTGTTGGACTGGGTGCTGGGTGCTGGACTCGGAGCTGGTCTGGGTGCTGGGTGCTGGACTGGGTGCTGGACTGGGTGCTAGACTAGGTGCTGGGTGCTGGGTGCTGGACTGGGTGCTGGACTGGGTGCTGCATGCTGGACTGGATGCTGGACTGGGTGCTGGATTGGGTGTCTGGTGCTGGATTGGGTGCTGGACTGGGTGCTGGTGCTGGATTGGGTGCTGGACTGGGTGCTGGGTGCTGGACTGGGTGCTGGACCAAGTGCTGGACAGGGTGCCTGGTGCTGGACTGTGTGCTGGGTGCTGGGTGCTGGATTGGGTGCTGGACTGGGTGCTGGTTGCTGGACTGGGTGCTGCATGCAGGCCTGGGTGCTGCATGCAGGACTGGGTGCTGGGTGCTGCACTGGGTGCTGCACTGGGTGCTGGGTGCTGAACTGGGTGCTGGTGCTGGATTGGGTGCTGGACTGGGTGCTGGACTGGGTGCTGGTGCTGGATTGGGTGCTGGACTGGGTGCTGGACTGGGTGCTGGGTGCTGAGCTGGGTGCTGGACTGGGTGCTGAGTGTTGGATTTGGTGTTGGACTAGTTGCTTGGTGTTGGACTGGGTGCTGGGTGCTGGGTGCTGGACTGGGTGCTAGACTAGGTGCTGGGTGCTGGGTGCTGGACTGGGTTCTGGACTGGGTGCTAGACTAGGTGCTGGGTGCTGGGTGCTGGACTGGGTGCTGCATGCTGTACTGGATGCTGGACTGGGTGTCTGGTGCTGGATTGGGTCTTGGATTTGGTTCTGGGTGTTGGACAGGGTGCTGGATGCTGAACTGGGTGCTGGACTGGGTGCTGGGTGCTGGACTGGGTGCTAGACTAGGTGCTGGGTGCTGGGTGCTGGACTGGGTTCTGGACTGGGTGCTAGACTAGGTGCTGGGTGCTGGGTGCTGGGTGTTGGACTGGGTGCTGCATGCTGGACTGGATGCTGGACTGGGTGTCTGGTGCTGGATTGGGTCTTGGATTTGGTTCTGGGTGTTGGACAGGGTGCTGGATGCTGAACTGGGTGCTGGACTGGGTGCTGGGTGCTGGACTGGGTGCTGGACTGGGTGCTAGACTAGGTGCTGGGTGCAGGCTGCTGGACTGGGTGCTGGACTGGGTGCTGCATGCTGGACTGGATGCTGGACTGGGTGCTGGATTGGGTGTCTGGTGCTGGATTGGGTGCTGGACTGGGTGCTGGGTGCTGGACTGGGTGCTGGACCAGGTGCTGGACAGGGTGCCTGGTGCTGGACTGTGTGCTGGGTGCTGGGTGCTGGATGGGGTGCTGGACTGGGTGCTAGTTGCAGGACTGGGTGCTGCATGCAGGACTGGGTGCTGGGTGCTGGACTGGGTGCTGGTGCTGGATTGGGTGCTGGACTGGGTGCTGGACTGGGTGCTGGTCTGGGTGTTGGACTGGTTGCTGGACTGGGTGCCAGGTGCTGGACTGGGTGCTGGACTAGGTGCTGGGTGCTGGATTGGGTGCTGAACTGGGTGCTGGGTGCTGGACTGGGTGCTGGGTGCTGGAAAAGGTGCAGGGTGCTGTGTTCTGGACTGGGTGCTGGACTGGGTGCTGGGTGCTGGACTGGGTGCTGGACTGGGTGCTGGATTGGGTGTCTGGTGCTGGATTGGGTGCTGGGTGTTGCATTTGGTGTAGGACTGGGTGCTGGACAAGGTGCTGTGAGCTGGGTGCTGGACTGGGTGCTGGACAAGGTGCTGGACTGGGTGCTGCACTGGGTGCCTGGTGCTGGACTGGGTGCTGCACTGGGTGCTGGACTGAGTGCTGGTGCTGGACTGGGTGCTGCACTGGGTGCTGGACTGGATGCTGGTGCTGGACTGGGTGCTGCACTGGGTGCTGGGTGTTGGACTGGGTGCTGGTGCTGGACTGGGTGCTGGGTGTTGCATTTGGTGTAGGACTGGGTGTGGGACTGGGTGCTGGACTGCTGCTGGACTGGGTGCTGGATTGGGTGCAGAACTGGGTGCTGGGTGCTGGACCTGGAGCTGGACTGGGTGCTGGGTGTTGGATTGGGTGCTGGGTGCTGGACTGGGTGCTGGTCTGGATGCTGGACTGGGTGCTGGACTGGGTGCTGGGTGCTGGACTGGGTGCTGGACTGGGTGCTGGGTGCTGGACAAGATGTTGGGTGCTGGGTGTTGGGACTCAGTGCTGAACTGGATGCTGGACTGGGTGCTGGGTGCTGGACTGGGTGCTGCGTGCTGGACTGGGTGCTGGGTGTTGGACTGGGTGCTGGAATGGGTGCCTGGTACTGGACTGCATGTTGGGTGCTGGACTAGTGCTGGTTGCTGTTCTGGGTGCTGGACTGGGTGCTGGACTGGGTGCTGGGTGCTGGGTGCTGGGTGCTGGACTTGGTGCTGGGTGTTGGATTGGGTGTTGGACTGGGTGCTGGGTGTTGGATTTGGTGTTGGACTGGTGCTGGACTGGGTGCTGGATTGGGTGCTGAAATGGGTGCTGGGTGCAGAACTGGGTGCTGGGTGCTGGACTCAGAGCTGGACTGGGTGCTGGGTGTTGGATTGGGTGTTGGACTAGTTGCTTGGTGTTGGACTGGGTGCTGGGTGCTGGTCTGGGTGCTGGACAGGGTGCTGGGTGCTGGACTGGGTGCTAGACTAGGTGCTGGGTGCTGGGTGCTGGACTGGGTGCTGGACTGCGTGCTGCATGCTGGATTGGTTGCTGGACTGGGTGCTGGAATGGTTGCTGTTCTGGGTGCTGGACTGGGTGCCTGGTACTGGACTGCATGTTGGGTGCTGGACTGGGTGCTGGGTGTTGGACACGGTGCTGGGTGCTGGACTGGGTGCTGGACTGAATGCTGGACTGGGTGCTGGACTGGGTGCCTGCTGCTGGACTGGGTGCAGGGTGTTGGACACAGTGCTGGGTGCTGGACTGGGTGCTGGACTGAATGCTGGATTGGGTGCTGGACTGGGTGCTGGGTGCTGGATTGGGTGCTGGACTGCGTACTGGGTGCTGGGTGTTGGACTGGGTGTTGGACTTCTTGCTGGGTGCTGGGTGCTGGACTGGGTGCTGTGTGCTGGACTGGGTGCTGGGTGCTGGATTGGGTGCTGGACTGCATACTGGGTGCTGGGTGCTGGACTGGGTGCTGGACTGTGTGCTGGGTGCTGGACTGGGTGTTGGTTCTGGGTGCTGGGTGTTGGACTGGGTGTTGGACTTCTTGCTGGGTGCTGGGTGCTGGACTGGGTGCTGTGTGCTGGACTGGGTGCTGGACTGTGTGCTGGGTGCTGGACTGGGTGCTGGTGCTGGATTGGGTGCTGGACTGTGTGCTGGGTGCTGGACTGGGTGCTGGACCAGGTGCTGGACAGGGTGCCCAGTGCTGGACTGTGTGCTGGGTGCTGGGTGCTGGAATGGGTGCTGGACTGGGTGCTGGGTGCTGGACTGGGTGCTGCATGCAGGACTGGGTGCTGGGTGCTGGACTGGGTGCTGGTGCTGGATTGGGTGCTGGACTGGGTGCTGGACTGGGTGCTGGGTGTTGGATTTGGTGCTGGACTAGTTGCTTGGTGTTGGACTGGGTGCTGGGTGCTGGACTGGGTGCTGGGTGCTGGACTGGGTGCTGGACTGGGTGCTAGACTAGGTGCTGGGTGCTGGCTGCTGGACTGGGTGCTGGACTGGGTGCTGGATTGGGTGTCTTGTGCTGGATTGGGTGCTGGACTGGGTGCTGGGTGCTGGATTGGCTGTTGGACTGGATGCTGGGTGCTGGACTGGGTGCTCGTGCTGGACCAGGTGCTGGGTGCTGGGTGCTGGATTGGGTGCTGGACTGGGTGCTAGTTGCTGGACTGGATGCTGCATGCAGGACTGTGTGCTGGGTGCTGGACTGGGTGCTGGTGCTGGATTGGGTGCTGGACTGGGTGCTGGACTGGGTGCTGGGTGTTGGATTTGGTGCTGGGTGCTGGTCTGGGTGTTGGACTGGTTGCTGGACTGGGTGCTGCATGCTGGATTGGATGCTGGACTGGGTGTCTGGTGCTGGATTGGGTCTTGGATTTGGTTCTGGGTGTTGGACAGGGTGCTGGATGCTGAACTGGGTGCTGGACTGGGTGCTGGGTGCTGGACTGGGTGCTGGACTGGGTGCTAGACTAGGTGCTGGGTGCTGGCTGCTGGACTGGGTGCTGGACTGGGTGCTGGATTGGGTGTCTGGTGCTGGATTGGGTGCTGGACTGGGTGCTGGGTGCTGGATTGGCTGCTGGACTGGATGCTGGGTGCTGGACTGTGTGCTGGTGCTGGACCAGGTGCTGGGTGCTGGGTGCTGGATTGGGTGCTGGACTGGGTGCTAGTTGCTGGACTGGGTGCTGCATGCAGGACTGGGTGCTGGGTGCTGGACTGGGTGCTGGTGCTGGATTGGGTGCTGGACTGGGTGCTGGACTGGGTGCTGGGTGTTGGATTTGGTGCTGGGTGCTGGTCTGGGTGTTGGACTGGGTGCTGGACAGGGTGCCTGGTGCCAGACTGTGTGCTGGGTGCTGGGTGCTGGATTGGGTGCTGGACTGGGTGCTAGTTGCAGGACTGGGTGCTGCATGCAGGACTGGGTGCTGGGTGCTGGACTGTGTGCTGGTGCTGGATTGGGTGCTGGACTGGGTGCTGGACTGGGTGCTGGTCTGGGTGTTGGACTGGTTGCTGAACTGGGTGCTGGGTGCTGGACTGGGTGCTGGACTGGGTGCTGGGTGCTGGATTGAGTGCTGAACTGGGTGCTGGGTGCTGGACTGGGTGCTGGGTGCTGGACAAGGTGCAGGGTGCTGGGTGCTGGACTGGGTGCTGGACTGGGTGCTGGGTGCTGGACTGGGTGCTGGACTGGGTGCTGGATTGGGTGTCTGGTGCTGGATTGGGTGCTGGGTGTTGCATTTGGTGTAGGACTGGGTGCTGGACTGGGTGCTGGACAAGGTGCTGTGAGCTGGGTACTGGACTAGGTGCTGGACTGCGTGCCTGGTGCTGGACTGGGTGCTGCACTGGGTGCTGGACTGGGTGCTGGTGCTGGACTGGGTGCTGCACTGGGTGCTGGACTGGGTGCTGGTGCTGGACTGGGTGCTGCACTGGGTGCTGGGTGTTGGACTGGGTGCTGGTGCTGGATTGGGTGCTGGGTGTTGCATTTGGTGTAGGACTGGGTGTGGGACTGGGTGCTGGACTGCTGCTGGACTGGGTGCTGGATTGGGTGCAGAACTGGGTGCTGGGTGCTGGACCTGGAGCTGGACTGGGTGCTGGGTGTTGGATTGGGTGTTGGACTAGGTGCTTGGTGTTGGACTGGGTCCTGGGTGCTGGACTGGGTGCTGGATTGGGTGCTGGACTGGGTGCTGGGTGTGGGACTGGGTGCTGGGTGCTGGACTGGGTGCTGGTCTGGATGCTGGACTGGGTGCTGGACTGGGTGCTGGGTGCTGGGTGCTGGTCTGGATGCTGGACTGGGTGCTGGACTGGGTGCTGGGTGCTGGACTGGGTGCTGGACTGGGTGCTGGGTGCTGGACAAGATGTTTTGTGCTGGGTGTTGGGACTCAGTGCTGAACTGGATGCTGGACTGGGTGCTGGGTGCTGGACTGGGTGCTGGGTGCTGGACTGGGTGCTGGGTGTTGGACTGGGTGCTGGAATGGGTGCCTGGTACTGGACTGCATGTTGGGTGCTGGACTAGTGCTGGTTGCTGTTCTGGGTGCTGGACTGGGTGCTGGACTGGGTGCTGGGTGCTGGACTTGGTGCTGGGTGTTGGATTGGGTGTTGGACTAGGTGCTGGGTGTTGGATTTGGTGTTGGACTGGGTGCTGGACTGGGTGCTGGATTGGGTGCTGAAATGGGTGCTGGGTGTTGGACTGGGTGCTGGGTGCTGGACTCGGAGCTGGACTGGGTGCTGGGTGTTGGATTGGGTGTTGGACTAGTTGCTTGGTGTTGGACTGGGTGCTGGGTGCTGGTCTGGGTGCTGGACAGGGTGCTGGGTGCTGGACTGGGTGCTAGACTAGGTGCTGGGTGCTGGGTGCTGGACTGGGTGCTGGACTGCGTGCTGCATGCTGGATTGGTTGCTGGACTGGGTGCTGGAATGGTTGCTGTTCTGGGTGCTGGACTGGGTGCCTGGTACTGGACTGCATGTTGGGTGCTGGACTGGGTGCTGGGTGTTGGACACGGTGCTGGGTGCTGGACTGGGTGCTGGACTGAATGCTGGACTGGGTGCTGGACTGGGTGCCTGCTGCTGGACTGGGTGCTGGGTGCTGGATTGGGTGCTGGACTGGGTGCTGGGTGCTGGACTGCGTACTGGGTGCTGGGTGTTGGACTGGGTGTTGGACTTCTTGCTGGGTGCTGGGTGCTGGACTGGGTGCTGTGTGCTGGACTGGGTGCTGGGTGCTGGATTGGGTGCTGGACTGCATACTGGGTGCTGGACTGGGTGCTGGGTGCTGGGTGCTGGACTGGGTGCTGGACTGTGTGCTGGGTGCTGGACTGGGTGTTGGTTCTGGGTGCTGGGTGTTGGACTGGGTGTTGGACTTCTTGCTGGGTGCTGGGTGCTGGACTGTGTGCTGTGTGCTGGACTGGGTGCTGGGTGCTGGACTGGGTGCTGGACTGTGTGCTGGGTGCTGGACTGGGTGCTGGTGCTGGAGTGGGTGCTGGACTGTGTGCTGGGTGCTGGACTGGGTGCTGGTGCTGGATTGGGTGCTGGACTGTGTGCTGGGTGCTGGACTGGGTGCTGGACCAGGTGCTGGACAGGGTGCCTGGTGCTGGACTGTGTGCTGGGTGCTGGGTGCTGGATTGGGTGCTGGACTGGGTGCTGGGTGCTGGACTGGGTGCTGCATGCAGGACTGGGTGCTGGGTGCTGGACTGGGTGCTGGTGCTGGATTGGGTGCTGGACTGGGTGCTGGACTGGGTGCTGGGTGTTGGATTTGGTGTTGGACTAGTTGCTTGGTGTTGGACTGGGTGCTGGGTGCTGGACTGGGTGCTGGGTGCTGGACTGGGTGCTGGACTGGGTGCTAGACTAGGTGCTGGGTGCTGGCTGCTGGACTGGGTGCTGGACTGGGTGCTGGATTGGGTGTCTGGTGCTGGATTGGGTGCTGGACTGGGTGCTGGGTGCTGGATTGGCTGTTGGACTGGATGCTGGACCAGGTGCTGGACTGGGTGCTGGTGCTGGACCATGTGCTGGGTGCTGGGTGCTGGATTGGGTGCTGGACTGGGTGCTAGTTGCTGGACTGGGTGCTGCATGCAGGACTGGGTGCTGGGTGCTGGACTGGGTGCTGGTGCTGGATTGGGTGCTGGACTGGGTGCTGGACTGGGTGCTGGGTGTTGGATTTGGTGCTGGGTGCTGGTCTGGGTGTTGGACTGGTTGCTGGACTGGGTGCTGCATGCTGGATTGGATGCTGGACTGGGTGTCTGGTGCTGGATTGGGTCTTGGATTTGGTTCTGGGTGTTGGACAGGGTGCTGGATGCTGAACTGGGTGCTGGACTGGGTGCTGGGTGCTGGACTGGGTGCTGGACTGGGTGCTAGACTAGGTGCTGGGTGCTGGCTGCTGGACTGGGTGCTGGACTGGGTGCTGGATTGGGTGTCTGGTGCTGGATTGGGTGCTGGACTGGGTGCTGGGTGCTGGATTGGCTGCTGGACTGGATGCTGGGTGCTGGACTGGGTGCTGGGTGCTGGACAAGATGTTGGGTGCTGGGTGTTGGGACTCAGTGCTGAACTGGATGCTGGACTGGGTGCTGGGTGCTGGACTGGGTGCTGGGTGCTGGATTTGGTGCTGGGTGCTGGTCTGGGTGTTGGACTGGGTGCTGGACAGGGTGCCTGGTGCCAGACTGTGTGCTGGGTGCTGGGTGCTGGATTGGGTGCTGGACTGGGTGCTAGTTGCAGGACTGGGTGCTGCATGCAGGACTGGGTGCTGGGTGCTGGACTGTGTGCTGGTGCTGGATTGGGTGCTGGACTGGGTGCTGGACTGGGTGCTGGTCTGGGTGTTGGACTGGTTGCTGAACTGGGTGCTGGGTGCTGGACTGGGTGCTGGACTGGGTGCTGGGTGCTGGATTGGGTGCTGAACTGGGTGCTGGGTGCTGGACTGGGTGCTGGGTGCTGGACAAGGTGCAGGGTGCTGGGTGCTGGACTGGGTGCTGGACTGGGTGCTGGGTGCTGGACTGGGTGCTGGACTGGGTGCTGGATTGGGTGTCTGGTGCTGGATTGGGTGCTGGGTGTTGCATTTGGTGTAGGACTGGGTGCTGGACTGGGTGCTGGACAAGGTGCTGTGAGCTGGGTACTGGACTAGGTGCTGGACTGCGTGCCTGGTGCTGGACTGGGTGCTGCACTGGGTGCTGGACTGGGTGCTGGTGCTGGACTGGGTGCTGCACTGGGTGCTGGACTGGGTGCTGGTGCTGGACTGGGTGCTGCACTGGGTGCTGGGTGTTGGACTGGGTGCTGGTGCTGGATTGGGTGCTGGGTGTTGCATTTGGTGTAGGACTGGGTGTGGGACTGGGTGCTGGACTGCTGCTGGACTGGGTGCTGGATTGGGTGCAGAACTGGGTGCTGGGTGCTGGACCTGGAGCTGGACTGGGTGCTGGGTGTTGGATTGGGTGTTGGACTAGGTGCTTGGTGTTGGACTGGGTCCTGGGTGCTGGACTGGGTGCTGGATTGGGTGCTGGACTGGGTGCTGGGTGTGGGACTGGGTGCTGGGTGCTGGACTGGGTGCTGGTCTGGATGCTGGACTGGGTGCTGGACTGGGTGCTGGGTGCTGGGTGCTGGTCTGGATGCTGGACTGGGTGCTGGACTGGGTGCTGGGTGCTGGACTGGGTGCTGGACTGGGTGCTGGGTGCTGGACAAGATGTTTTGTGCTGGGTGTTGGGACTCAGTGCTGAACTGGATGCTGGACTGGGTGCTGGGTGCTGGACTGGGTGCTGGGTGCTGGACTGGGTGCTGGGTGTTGGACTGGGTGCTGGAATGGGTGCCTGGTACTGGACTGCATGTTGGGTGCTGGACTAGTGCTGGTTGCTGTTCTGGGTGCTGGACTGGGTGCTGGACTGGGTGCTGGGTGCTGGGTGCTGGACTTGGTGCTGGGTGTTGGATTGGGTGTTGGACTAGGTGCTGGGTGTTGGATTTGGTGTTGGACTGGGTGCTGGACTGGGTGCTGGATTGGGTGCTGAAATGGGTGCTGGGTGTTGGACTGGGTGCTGGGTGCTGGACTCAGAGCTGGACTGGGTGCTGGGTGTTGGATTGGGTGTTGGACTAGTTGCTTGGTGTTGGACTGGGTGCTGGGTGCTGGTCTGGGTGCTGGACAGGGTGCTGGGTGCTGGACTGGGTGCTAGACTAGGTGCTGGGTGCTGGACTGGGTGCTGGACTGCGTGCTGCATGCTGGATTGGTTGCTGGACTGGGTGCTGGAATGGTTGCTGTTCTGGGTGCTGGACTGGGTGCCTGGTACTGGACTGCATGTTGGGTGCTGGACTGGGTGCTGGGTGTTGGACACGGTGCTGGGTGCTGGACTGGGTGCTGGACTGAATGCTGGACTGGGTGCTGGACTGGGTGCCTGCTGCTGGACTGGGTGCTGGGTGCTGGATTGGGTGCTGGACTGGGTGCTGGGTGCTAGACTGCGTACTGGGTGCTGGGTGTTGGACTGGGTGTTGGACTTCTTGCTGGGTGCTGGGTGCTGGACTGGGTGCTGTGTGCTGGACTGGGTGCTGGGTGCTGGATTGGGTGCTGGACTGCATACTGGGTGCTGGACTGGGTGCTGGGTGCTGGGTGCTGGACTGGGTGCTGGACTGTGTGCTGGGTGCTGGACTGGGTGTTGGTTCTGGGTGCTGGGTGTTGGACTGGGTGTTGGACTTCTTGCTGGGTGCTGGGTGTTGGATTGGGTGCTGGGTGCTGGACTGGGTGCTGGTCTGGATGCTGGACTGGGTGCTGGACTGGGTGCTGGGTGCTGGACTGGGTGCTGGACTGGGTGCTGGGTGCTGGACAAGATGTTGGGTGCTGGGTGTTGGGACTCAGTGCTGAACTGGATGCTGGACTGGGTGCTGGGTGCTGGACTGGGTGCTGGGTGCTGGACTGGGTGCTGGGTGTTGGACTGGGTGCTGGAATGGGTGCCTGGTACTGGACTGCATGTTGGGTGCTGGACTAGTGCTGGTTGCTGTTCTGGGTGCTGGACTGGGTGCTGGACTGGGTGCTGGACTGGGTGCTGGGTGCTGGGTGCTGGACTTGGTGCTGGGTGTTGGATTGGGTGTTGGACTAGGTGCTGGGTGTTGGATTTGGTGTTGGACTGGGTGCTGGACTGGGTGCTGGATTGGGTGCTGAAATGGGTGCTGGGTGTTGGACTGGGTGCTGGGTGCTGGACTCGGAGCTGGACTGGGTGCTGGGTGTTGGATTGGGTGTTGGACTAGTTGCTTGGTGTTGGACTGGGTGCTGGGTGCTGGTCTGGGTGCTGGACAGGGTGCTGGGTGCTGGACTAGGTGCTAGACTAGGTGCTGGGTGCTGGACTGGGTGCTGGACTGCGTGCTGCATGCTGGATTGGTTGCTGGACTGGGTGCTGGAATGGTTGCTGTTCTGGGTGCTGGACTGGGTGCCTGGTACTGGACTGCATGTTGGGTGCTGGACTGGGTGCTGGGTGTTGGACACGGTGCTGGGTGCTGGACTGGGTGCTGGACTGAATGCTGGACTGGGTGCTGGACTGGGTGCCTGCTGCTGGACTGGGTGCTGGGTGCTGGATTGGGTGCTGGACTGGGTGCTGGGTGCTGGACTGCGTACTGGGTGCTGGGTGTTGGACTGGGTGTTGGACTTCTTGCTGGGTGCTGGGTGCTGGACTGGGTGCTGTGTGCTGGACTGGGTGCTGGGTGCTGGATTGGGTGCTGGACTGCATACTGGGTGCTGGACTGGGTGCTGGGTGCTGGGTGCTGGACTGGGTGCTGGACTGTGTGCTGGGTGCTGGACTGGGTGTTGGTTCTGGGTGCTGGGTGTTGGACTGGGTGTTGGACTTCTTGCTGGGTGCTGGGTGCTGGACTGTGTGCTGTGTGCTGGACTGGGTGCTGGGTGCTGGACTGGGTGCTGGACTGTGTGCTGGGTGCTGGACTGGGTGCTGGTGCTGGATTGGGTGCTGGACTGTGTGCTGGGTGCTGGACTGGGTGCTGGACCAGGTGCTGGACAGGGTGCCTGGTGCTGGACTGTGTGCTGGGTGCTGGGTGCTGGATTGGGTGCTGGACTGGGTGCTGGGTGCTGGACTGGGTGCTGCATGCAGGACTGGGTGCTGGGTGCTGGACTGGGTGCTGGTGCTGGATTGGGTGCTGGACTGGGTGCTGGACTGGGTGCTGGGTGTTGGATTTGGTGTTGGACTAGTTGCTTGGTGTTGGACTGGTGCTGGGTGCTGGACTGGGTGCTGGGTGCTGGACTGGGTGCTGGACTGGGTGCTAGACTAGGTGCTGGGTGCTGGCTGCTGGACTGGGTGCTGGACTGGGTGCTGGATTGGGTGTCTGGTGCTGGATTGGGTGCTGGACTGGGTGCTGGGTGCTGGACTGGGTGCTGGACTGCGTGCTGCATGCTGGATTGGTTGCTGGACTGGGTGCTGGAATGGTTGCTGTTCTGGGTGCTGGACTGGGTGCCTGGTACTGGACTGCATGTTGGGTGCTGGAATGGGTGCTGGGTGTTGGACACGGTGCTGGGTGCTGGACTGGGTGCTGGACTGAATGCTGGACTGGGTGCTGGACTGGGTGCCTGCTGCTGGACTGGGTGCTGTGTGCTGGACTGGGTGCTGGGTGCTGGATTGGGTGCTGGACTGCATACTGGGAGCTGGACTGGGTGCTGGGTGCTGGGTGCTGGACTGGGTGCTGGACTTCTTGCTGGGTGCTGGGTGCTGGACTGGGTGCTGTGTGCTGGACTGGGTGCTGGGTGCTGGACTGGGTGCTGGACTGTGTGCTTGGTGCTGGACTGGGTGTTGGTGCTGGATTGGGTGCTGGGTGCTGGACTGGGTGCTGGACTGTGTGCTGGGTGCTGGACTGGGTGCTGGGTGCTGGACTGGGTGCTGGACTGTGTGCTGGGTGCTGGACTGGGTGTTGGTGCTGGGTGCTGGACAGGGTGCCTGGTGCTGGACTGTGTGCTGGGTGCTGGGTGCTGGATTGGGTGCTGGACTGGGTGCTGGGTGCTGGACTGGGTGCTGCATGCAGGACTGGGTGCTGGGTGCTGGACTGGGTGCTGGTGCTGGATTGGGTGCTGGACTGGGTGCTGGACTGGGTGCTGGGTGTTGGATTTGGTGTTGGACTAGTTGCTTGGTGTTGGACTGGGTGCTGGGTGCTGGACTGGGTGCTGCATGCTGGACTGGGTGCTGGACTGGGTGTCTGGTGCTGGATTGGGTCTTGGATTTGATTCTGGGTGTTGGACAGGGTGCTGGATGCTGAACTGGGTGCTGGACTGGGTGCTGGGTGCTGGAATGGGTGCTGGACTGGGTGCTAGACTAGGTGCTGGGTGCTGGCTGCTGGACTGGGTGCTGGACTGGGTGCTGGATTGGGTGTCTGGTGCTGGATTGGGTGCTGGACTTGGTGCTGGGTGCTGGATTGGCTGCTGGACTGGATGCTGGGTGCTGGACTGGGTGCTGGTGCTGGACCAGGTGCTGGGTGCTGGGTGCTGGATTGGGTGCTGGACTGGGTGCTGCATGCAGGACTGTGTGCTGGGTGCTGGACTGGGTGCTGGTGCTGGATTGGGTGCTGGACTGGGTGCTGGACTGGGTGCTGGGTGTTGGATTTGGTGCTGGGTGCTGGTCTGGGTGTTGGACTGGTTGCTGGACTGGGTGCTGGGTGCTGGACTGGGTGCTGGACTGGGTGCTGGGTGCTGGACTGGGTGCTGGACTGGGTGCTGGGTGCTGGACAAGATGTTGGGTGCTGGGTGTTGGGACTCAGTGCTGAACTGGATGCTGGACTGGGTGCTGGGTGCTGGGTGCTGGGTGCTGGACTTGGTGCTGGGTGTTGGATTGGGTGTTGAACTGGGTGCTGGGTGTTGGATTTGGTGTTGGACTGGGTGCTGGACTGGGTGCTGGACTGGGTGCTGAAATGGGTGCTGGGTGTTGGACTGGGTGCTGGGTGCTGGACTCGGAGCTGGACTGGGTGCTGGGTGTTGGATTGGGTGTTGGACTAGGTGCTTGGTGTTGGACTGGGTCCTGGGTGCTGGACTGGGTGCTGGATTGGGTGCTGGACTGGGTGCTGGGTGTGGGACTGGGTGCTGGGTGCTGGACTGGGTGCTGGTCTGGATGCTGGACTGGGTGCTGGACTGGGTGCTGGGTGCTGGACTGGGTGCTGGACTGGGTGCTGGGTGCTGGACAAGATGTTGGGTGCTGGGTGTTGGGACTCAGTGCTGAACTGGATGCTGGACTGGGTGCTGGGTGCTGGACTGGGTGCTGGACTGAATGCTGGACTGGGTGCTGGACTGGGTGCCTGCTGCTGGACTGGGTGCTGGGTGCTGGATTGGGTGCTGGACTGGGTGCTGGGTGCTGGACTGCGTACTGGGTGCTGGGTGTTGGACTGGGTGTTGGACTTCTTGCTGGGTGCTGGGTGCTGGACTGGGTGCTGTGTGCTGGACTGGGTGCTGGGTGCTGGATTGGGTGCTGGACTGCATACTGGGTGCTGGACTGGGTGCTGGGTGCTGGGTGCTGGACTGGGTGCTGGACTGTGTGCTGGGTGCTGGACTGGGTGTTGGTTCTGGGTGCTGGGTGTTGGACTGGGTGTTGGACTTCTTGCTGGGTGCTGGGTGCTGGACTGTGTGCTGTGTGCTGGACTGGGTGCTGGGTGCTGGACTGGGTGCTGGACTGTGTGCTGGGTGCTGGACTGGGTGCTGGTGCTGGATTGGGTGCTGGACTGTGTGCTGGGTGCTGGACTGGGTGCTGGACCAGGTGCTGGACAGGGTGCCTGGTGCTGGACTGTGTGCTGGGTGCTGGGTGCTGGATTGGGTGCTGGACTGGGTGCTGGGTGCTGGACTGGGTGCTGCATGCAGGACTGGGTGCTGGGTGCTGGACTGGGTGCTGGTGCTGGATTGGGTGCTGGACTGGGTGCTGGACTGGGTGCTGGGTGTTGGATTTGGTGTTGGACTAGTTGCTTGGTGTTGGACTGGTGCTGGGTGCTGGACTGGGTGCTGGGTGCTGGACTGGGTGCTGGACTGGGTGCTAGACTAGGTGCTGGGTGCTGGCTGCTGGACTGGGTGCTGGACTGGGTGCTGGATTGGGTGTCTGGTGCTGGATTGGGTGCTGGACTGGGTGCTGGGTGCTGGATTGGCTGTTGGACTGGATGCTGGGTGCTGGACTGGGTGCTGGTGCTGGACCATGTGCTGGGTGCTGGGTGCTGGATTGGGTGCTGGACTGGGTGCTAGTTGCTGGACTGGGTGCTGCATGCAGGACTGTGTGCTGGGTGCTGGACTGGGTGCTGGTGCTGGATTGGGTGCTGGACTGGGTGCTGGACTGGGTGCTGGGTGTTGGATTTGGTGCTGGGTGCTGGTCTGGGTGTTGGACTGGTTGCTGGACTGGGTGCTGCATGCTGGATTGGATGCTGGACTGGGTGTCTGGTGCTGGATTGGGTCTTGGATTTGGTTCTGGGTGTTGGACAGGGTGCTGGATGCTGAACTGGGTGCTGGACTGGGTGCTGGGTGCTGGACTGGGTGCTGGACTGGGTGCTAGACTAGGTGCTGGGTGCTGGCTGCTGGACTGGGTGCTGGACTGGGTGCTGGATTGGGTGTCTGGTGCTGGATTGGGTGCTGGACTGGGTGCTGGGTGCTGGATTGGTTGCTGGACTGGATGCTGGGTGCTGGACTGTGTGCTGGTGCTGGACCAGGTGCTGGGTGCTGGGTGCTGGATTGGGTGCTGGACTGGGTGCTAGTTGCTGGACTGGGTGCTGCATGCAGGACTGGGTGCTGGGTGCTGGACTGGGTGCTGGTGCTGGATTGGGTGCTGGTGCTGGATTGGGTGCTGGACTGGGTGCTGGACTGGGTGCTGGGTGTTGGATTTGGTGCTGGGTGCTGGTCTGGGTGTTGGACTGGGTGCTGGACAGGGTGCCTGGTGCTGGACTGGGTGCTGGGTGCTGGGTGCTGGATTGGGTGCTGGACTGGGTGCTAGTTGCAGGACTGGGTGCTGCATGCAGGACTGGGTGCTGGGTGCTGGACTGGGTGCTGAACTGGCTGTTGGACTGGTTGCTGGACTGGGTGCTGGGTGCTGGACTGGGTGCTGGACTGGGTGCTGGGTGCTGGATTGGGTGCTGAACTGGGTGCTGGGTGCTGGACTGGGTGCTGGGTGCTGGATTGGGTGCTGAACTGGGTGCTGGGTGCTGGACTGGGTGCTGGACTGGGTGCTTTACTGGTGCTGGACTGGGTGCTAGTTGCTGGACTGGGTGCTGGACTGGGTGCTGGGTGCTGGACTGGGTGCTGGTTGCTGGACTGGGTGCTGGACTGGGTGCTGGACTGGGTGCTGGGTGTTCGACTGGGTGCTGGGTGCTGTACTGGGTGCTGCACTGGGTGCCTGGTGCTGGACTGGATGCTGGACAAGGTGCTGTGAGCTGGGTACTGGACTGGGTGCTGGACTGGGTGCCTGGTGCTGGACTGGGTGCTGCACTGGGTGCTGGGTGTTGGACTGGGTGCTGGTGCTGGACTGGGTGCTGGGTGTTGCATTTGGTGTAGGACTGGGTGTGGGACTGGGTGCTGGACTGCTGCTGGACTGGGTGCTGGATTGGGTGCAGAACTGTGTGCTGGGTGCTGGACCTGGAGCTGGACTGGGTGCTGGGTGCTGGACTGGGTGCTGGGTGTTGGATTGGGTGTTGGACTTGGTGCTTGATGTTGGACTGGGTCCTGGGTGCTGGACTGAGTGCTGGATTGGGTGCTGGACTGGGTGCTGGGTGTGGGACTGGGTGCTGGGTGCTGGATTGGGTGCTGGACTGGGTGCTGGGTGCTGGATTGGGTGCTGGACTGCGTACTGGGTGCTGGACTGGGTGCTGGGTGCTGGACTGTGTGCTGGGTGCTGGACTGGGTGTTGGTTCTGGGTGCTGGGTGTTGGACTGGGTGTTGGACTTCTTGCTGGGTGCTGGGTGCTGGACTGGGTGCTGTGTGCTGGACTGGGTGCTGGGTGCTGTACTGGGTGCTGGACTGGGTGCTGGGTGCTGGACTGGGTGCTGGACTGGGTGCTGGTCTGGGTGTTGGACTGGTTGCTGGACTGGGTGCTGGGTGCTGGACTGGGTGCTGTACTGGGTGCTGGGTGCTGGATTGGGTGCTGAACTGGGTGCTGGGTGCTGGACTGGGTGCTGGGTGCTGGACAAGGTGCAGGGTGCTGGGTGCTGGACTGGGTGCTGGACTGGGTGCTGGGTGCTGGACTGGGTGCTGGACTGGGTGCTGGATTGGGTGTCTGGTGCTGGATTGGGTGCTGGGTGTTTCATTTGGTGTAGGACTGGGTGCTGGACTGGGTGCTGGACAAGGTGCTGTGAGCTGGGTACTGGACTGGGTACTGGACTGGGTGCCTGGTGCTGGACTGGGTGCTGCACTGGGTGCTGGACTGGGTGCTGGTGCTGGACTGGGTGCTGCACTGGGTGCTGGACTGGGTGCTGGTGCTGGACTGGGTGCTGCACTGGGTGCTGGGTGTTGGACTGGGTGCTGGTGCTGGACTGGGTGCTGGGTGTTGCATTTGGTGTAGGACTGGGTGTGGGACTGGGTGCTGGACTGCTGCTGGACTGGGTGCTGGATTGGGTGCAGAACTGGGTGCTGGGTGCTGGACCTGGAGCTGGACTCGGTGCTGGGTGTTGGATTGGGTGTTGGACTAGGTGCTTGGTGTTGGACTGGGTCCTGGGTGATGGACTGGGTGCTGGATTGGGTGCTGGACTGGGTGCTGGGTGTGGGACTGGGTGCTGGGTGCTGGACTGGGTGCTGGTCTGGATGCTGGACTGGGTGCTGGACTGGGTGCTGGGTGCTGGACTGGGTGCTGGACTGGGTGCTGGGTGCTGGACAAGATGTTGGGTGCTGGGTGTTGGGACTCAGTGCTGAACTGGATGCTGGACTGGGTGCTGGGTGCTGGACTGGGTGCTGGGTGCTGGACTGGGCGCTGGGTGTTGGACTGGGTGCTGGAATGGGTGCCTGGTACTGGACTGCATGTTGGGTACTGGACTAGTGCTGGTTGCTGTTCTGGGTGCTGGACTGGGTGCTGGACTGGGTGCTGGGTGCTGGGTGCTGGGTGCTGGACTTGGTGCTGGGTGTTGGATTGGGTGTTGAACTGGGTGCTGGGTGTTGGATTTGGTGTTGGACTGGGTGCTGGACTGGGTGCTGGACTGGGTGCTGAAATGGGTGCTGGGTGTTGGACTGGGTGCTGGGTGCTGGACTCGGAGCTGGACTGGGTGCTGGGTGTTGGATTGGGTGTTGGACTAGGTGCTTGGTGTTGGACTGGGTCCTGGGTGCTGGACTGGGTGCTGGATTGGGTGCTGGACTGGGTGCTGGGTGTGGGACTGGGTGCTGGGTGCTGGACTGGGTGCTGGTCTGGATGCTGGACTGGGTGCTGGACTGGGTGCTGGGTGCTGGACTGGGTGCTGGACTGGGTGCTGGGTGCTGGACAAGATGTTGGGTGCTGGGTGTTGGGACTCAGTGCTGAACTGGATGCTGGACTGGGTGCTGGGTGCTGGACTGGGTGCTGGGTGCTGGACTGGGTGCTGGGTGTTGGACTGGGTGCTGGAATGGGTGCCTGGTACTGGACTGCATGTTGGGTACTGGACTAGTGCTGGTTGCTGTTCTGGGTGCTGGACTGGGTGCTGGACTGGGTGCTGGGTGCTGGGTGCTGGGTGCTGGACTTGGTGCTGGGTGTTGGATTGGGTGTTGAACTGGGTGCTGGGTGTTGGGTTTGGTGTTGGACTGGGTGCTGGACTGGGTGCTGGACTGGGTGCTGAAATGGGTGCTGGGTGTTGGACTGGGTGCTGGGTGCTGGACTCGGAGCTGGACTGGGTGCTGGGTGTTGGATTGGGTGTTGGACTAGTTGCTTGGTGTTGGACTGGGTGCTGGGTGCTGGTCTGGGTGCTGGACAGGGTGCTGGGTGCTGGACTGGGTGCTAGACTAGGTGCTGGGTGCTGGGTGCTGGACTGGGTGCTGGACTGCGTGCTGCATGCTGGATTGGTTGCTGGACTGGGTGCTGGAATGGTTGCTGTTCTGGGTGCTGGACTGGGTGCCTGGTACTGGACTGCATGTTGGGTGCTGGAATGGGTGCTGGGTGTTGGACACGGTGCTGGGTGCTGGACTGGGTGCTGGACTGAATGCTGGACTGGGTGCTGGACTGGGTGCCTGCTGCTGGACTGGGTGCTGTGTGCTGGACTGGGTGCTGGGTGCTGGATTGGGTGCTGGACTGCATACTGGGAGCTGGACTGGGTGCTGGGTGCTGGGTGCTGGACTGGGTGCTGGACTTCTTGCTGGGTGCTGGGTGCTGGACTGGGTGCTGTGTGCTGGACTGGGTGCTGGGTGCTGGACTGGGTGCTGGACTGTGTGCTTGGTGCTGGACTGGGTGTTGGTGCTGGATTGGGTGCTGGACTGTGTGCTGGGTGCTGGACTGGGTGTTGGTGCTGGGTGCTGGACAGGGTGCCTGGTGCTGGACTGTGTGCTGGGTGCTGGGTGCTGGATTGGGTGCTGGACTGGGTGCTGGGTGCTGGACTGGGTGCTGCATGCAGGACTGGGTGCTGGGTGCTGGACTGGGTGCTGGTGCTGTATTGGGTGCTGGACTGGGTGCTGGACTGGGTGCTGGGTGTTGGATTTGGTGTTGGACTAGTTGCTTGGTGTTGGACTGGGTGCTGGGTGCTGGACTGGGTGCTGGACTGGGTGCTGGGTGTTGGATTTGGTGTTGGACTAGTTGCTTGGTGTTGGACTGGGTGCTGGGTGCTGGACTGGGTGCTGCATGCTGGACTGGGTGCTGGACTGGGTGGCTGGTGCTGGATTGGGTCTTGGATTTGATTCTGGGTGTTGGACAGGGTGCTGGATGCTGAACTGGGTGCTGGACTGGGTGCTGGGTGCTGGAATGGGTGCTGGACTGGGTGCTAGACTAGGTGCTGGGTGCTGGCTGCTGGACTGGGTGCTAGACTGGGTGCTGGATTGGGTGTCTGGTGCTGGATTGGGTGCTGGACTGGGTGCTGGGTGCTGGATTGGCTGCTGGACTGGATGCTGGGTGCTGGACTGGGTGCTGGTGCTGGACCAGGTGCTGGGTGCTGGGTGCTGGATGGGTGCTGGACTGGGTGCTAGTTGCTGGACTGGGTGCTGCATGCAGGACTGTGTGCTGGGTGCTGGACTGGGTGCTGGTGCTGGATTGGGTGCTGGACTGGGTGCTGGACTGGGTGCTGGTGTTGGATTTGGTGCTGGGTGCTGGTCTGGGTGTTGGACTGGTTGCTGGACTGGGTGCTGGGTGCTGGACTGGGTGCTGGACTGGGTGTCTGGGTGCTGGATTGGGTGCTGAACTGGGTGCTGGGTGCTCGACTGGGTGCTGGGTGATGGACAAGGTGCAGGGTGCTGGGTGCTGGACTGGGTGCTGGACTGGCTGCTGGACTGGGTGCTGGACTGGGTGCTGGATTGGGTGTCTGGTGCTGGATTGGGTGCTGGACTGGGTGCTGGGTGCTGGATTGGCTGCTGGACTGGATGGTGGGTGCTGGACTGGGTGCTGGTGCTGGACCAGGTGCTGGGTGCTGGGTGCTGGATTGGGTGCTGGACTGGGTGCTAGTTGCTGGACTGGGTGCTGGTCTGGATGCTGGACTGGGTGCTGGACTGGGTGCTGGGTGCTGGACTGGGTGCTGGACTGGGTGCTGGGTGTTGGACTGGGTGCTGGAATGGGTGCCTGGTACTGGACTGCATGTTGGGTGCTGGACTAGTGCTGGTTGCTGTTCTGGGTGCTGGACTGGGTGCTGGACTGGGTGCTGGGTGTTGGTTGCTGGGTGCTGGACTTGGTGCTGGGTGTTGGATTGGGTGTTGGACTGGGTGCTGGGTGTTGGATTTGGTGTTGGACTGGTGCTGGACTGGGTGCTGGATTGGGTGCTGAAATGGGTGCTGGGTGCAGAACTGGGTGCTGGGTGCTGGACTCGGAGCTGGACTGGGTGCTGGGTTTTGGATTGGGTGTTGGACTAGTTGCTTGGTGTTGGACTGGGTGCTGGGTGCTGGTCTGGGTGCTGGACAGGGTGCTGGGTGCTGGACTGGGTGCTAGACTAGGTGCTGGGTGCTGGGTGCTGGACTGGGTGCTGGACTGCGTGCTGCATGCTGGATTGGTTGCTGGACTGGGTGCTGGAATGGTTGCTGTTCTGGGTGCTGGACTGGGTGCCTGGTATTGGACTGCATGTTGGGTGCTGGACTGGGTGCTGGGTGTTGGACATGGTGCTGGGTGCTGGACTGGGTGCTGGACTGAATGCTGGACTGGGTGCTGGACTGGGTGCCTGCTGCTGGACTGGGTGCTGTGTGCTGGACTGGGTGCTGGACTGGGTGTTGGGTGCTGGACTGGGTGCTGGGTGTTGGACACGGTGCTGGGTGCTGGACTGGGTGCTGGACTGAATGCTGGACTGGGTGCTGGACTGGGTGCCTGCTGCTGGACTGGGTGCTGGGTGCTGGATTGGGTGCTGGACTGGGTGCTGGGTGCTGGATTGGGTGCTGGACTGCGTACTGGGTGCTGGACTGGGTGCTGGGTGCTGGACTGGGTGCTGGACTGTGTGCTGGGTGCTGGACTGGGTGTTGGTTCTGGGTGCTGGGTGTTGGACTGGGTGTTGGACTTCTTGCTGGGTGCTGGGTGCTGGACTGGGTGCTGTGTGCTGGACTGGGTGCTGGGTGCTGGACTGGGTGCTGGACTGTGTGCTGGGTGCTGGACTGGGTGCTGGACTGGGTGCTGGTCTGGGTGTTGGACTGGTTGCTGGACTGGGTGCTGGGTGCTGGACTGGGTGCTGTACTGGGTGCTGGGTGCTGGATTGGGTGCTGAACTGGGTGCTGGGTGCTGGACTGGGTGCTGGGTGCTGGACAAGGTGCAGGGTGCTGGGTGCTGGACTGGGTGCTGGACTGGGTGCTGGGTGCTGGACTGGGTGCTGGACTGGGTGCTGGATTGGGTGTCTGGTGCTGGATTGGGTGCTGGGTGTTTCATTTGGTGTAGGACTGGGTGCTGGACTGGGTGCTGGACAAGGTGCTGTGAGCTGGGTACTGGACTGGGTACTGGACTGGGTGCCTGGTGCTGGACTGGGTGCTGCACTGGGTGCTGGACTGGGTGCTGGTGCTGGACTGGGTGCTGCACTGGGTGCTGGACTGGGTGCTGGTGCTGGACTGGGTGCTGCACTGGGTGCTGGGTGTTGGACTGGGTGCTGGTGCTGGACTGGGTGCTGGGTGTTGCATTTGGTGTAGGACTGGGTGTGGGACTGGGTGCTGGACTGCTGCTGGACTGGGTGCTGGATTGGGTGCAGAACTGGGTCCTGGGTGCTGGACTGGGTGCTGGATTGGGTGCTGGACTGGGTGCTGGGTGTGGGACTGGGTGCTGGGTGCTGGACTGAGTGCTGGTCTGGATGCTGGACTGGGTGCTGGATTGGGTGCTGGGTGCTGGACTGGGTGCTGGGTGTTGGATTGGGTGTTGGACTAGGTGCTTGGTGTTGGACTGGGTCCTGGGTGCTGGACTGGGTGCTGGATTGGGTGCTGGACTGGGTGCTGGGTGTGGGACTGGGTGCTGGGTGCTGGACTGAGTGCTGGTCTGGATGCTGGACTGGGTGCTGGACTGGGTGCTGGGTGCTGGACTGGGTGCTGGACTGGGTGCTGGGTGTTGGACTGGGTGCTGGAATGGGTGCCTGGTACTGGACTGCATGTTGGGTGCTGGACTAGTGCTGGTTGCTGTTCTGGGTGCTGGACTGGGTGCTGGACTGGGTGCTGGGTGTTGGTTGCTGGGTGCTGGACTTGGTGCTGGCTGTTGGATTGGGTGTTGGACTGGGTGCTGGGTGTTGGATTTGGTGTTGGACTGGTGCTGGACTGGGTGCTGGATTGGGTGCTGAAATGGGTGCTGGGTGCAGAACTGGGTGCTGGGTGCTGGACTCGGAGCTGGACTGGGTGCTGGGTGTTGGATTGGGTGTTGGACTAGTTGCTTGGTGTTGGACTGGGTGCTGGGTGCTGGTCTGGGTGCTGGACAGGGTGCTGGGTGCTGGACTGGGTGCTAGACTAGGTGCTGGGTGCTGGGTGCTGGACTGGGTGCTGGACTGCGTGCTGCATGCTGGATTGGTTGCTGGACTGGGTGCTGGAATGGTTGCTGTTCTGGGTGCTGGACTGGGTGCCTGGTACTGGACTGCATGTTGGGTGCTGGACTGGGTGCTGGGTGTTGGACACGGTGCTGGGTGCTGGACTGGGTGCTGGACTGAATGCTGGACTGGGTGCTGGACTGGGTGCCTGCTGCTGGACTGGGTGCTGGGTGCTGGATTGGGTGCTGGACTGGGTGCTGGGTGCTGGATTGGGTGCTGGACTGCGTACTGGGTGCTGGACTGGGTGCTGGGTGCTGGACTGTGTGCTGGGTGCTGGACTGGGTGTTGGTTCTGGGTGCTGGGTGTTGGACTGGGTGTTGGACTTCTTGCTGGGTGCTGGGTGCTGGACTGGGTGCTGTGTGCTGGACTGGGTGCTGGGTGCTGGACTGGGTGCTGGACTGTGTGCTGGGTGCTGGACTGGGTGCTGGACTGGGTGCTGGTCTGGGTGTTGGACAAGTTGCTGGACTGGGTGCTGGGTGCTGGACTGGGTGCTGTACTGGGTGCTGGGTGATGGACTGGGTGCTGGACTGGGTGCTGGGTGCTGGACTGGGTGCTGGACTGGGTGCTGGATTGGGTGTCTGGTGCTGGATTGGGTGCTGGGTGTTTCATTTGGTGTAGGACTGGGTGCTGGACTGGGTGCTGGACAAGGTGCTGTGAGCTGGGTACTGGACTGGGTACTGGACTGGGTGCCTGGTGCTGGACTGGGTGCTGCACTGGGTGCTGGACTGGGTGCTGGTGCTGGACTGGGTGCTGCACTGGGTGCTGGACTGGGTGCTGGTGCTGGACTGGGTGCTGCACTGGGTGCTGGGTGTTGGACTGGGTGCTGGTGCTGGACTGGGTGCTGGGTGTTGCATTTGGTGTAGGACTGGGTGTGGGACTGGGTGCTGGACTGCTGCTGGACTGGGTGCTGGATTGGGTGCAGAACTGGGTGCTGGGTGCTGGACCTGGAGCTGGACTGGGTGCTGGGTGTTGGATTGGGTGTTGGACTAGGTGCTTGGTGTTGGACTGGGTCCTGGGTGCTGGACTGGGTGCTGGATTGGGTGCTGGACTGGGTGCTGGGTGTGGGACTGGGTGCTGGGTGCTGGACTGGGTGCTGGTCTGGATGCTGGACTGGGTGCTGGACTGGGTGCTGGGTGCTGGACTGGGTGCTGGACTGGGTGCTGGGTGCTGGACAAGATGTTGGGTGCTGGGTGTTGGGACTCAGTGCTGAACTGGATGCTGGACTGGGTGCTGGGTGCTGGACTGGGTGCTGGGTGCTGGACTGGGTGCTGGGTGTTGGACTGGGTGCTGGAATGGGTGCCTGGTACTGGACTGCATGTTGGGTGCTGGACTAGTGCTGGTTGCTGTTCTGGGTGCTGGACTGGGTGCTGGACTGGGTGCTGGGTGCTGGGTGCTGGGTGCTGGACTTGGTGCTGGGTGTTGGATTGGGTGTTGAACTGGGTGCTGGGTGTTGGATTTGGTGTTGGACTGGGTGCTGGACTGGGTGCTGGATTGGGTGCTGAAATGGGTGCTGGGTGCAGAACTGGGTGCTGGGTGCTGGACTCGGAGCTGGACTGGGTGCTGGGTGTTGGATTGGGTGTTGGACCTGTTGCTTGGTGTTGGACTGGGTGCTGGGTGCTGGTCTGGGTGCTGGACAGGGTGCTGGGTGCTGGACTGGGTGCTAGACTAGGTGCTGGGTGCTGGGTGCTGGACTGGGTGCTGGACTGCGTGCTGCATGCTGGATTGGTTGCTGGACTGGGTGCTGGAATGGTTGCTGTTCTGGGTGCTGGACTGGGTGCCTGGTACTGGACTGCATGTTGGGTGCTGGAATGGGTGCTGGGTGTTGGACACGGTGCTGGGTGCTGGACTGGGTGCTGGACTGAATGCTGGACTGGGTGCTGGACTGGGTGCCTGCTGCTGGACTGGGTGCTGTGTGCTGGACTGGGTGCTGGGTGCTGGATTGGGTGCTGGACTGCATACTGGGAGCTGGACTGGGTGCTGGGTGCTGGGTGCTGGACTGGGTGCTGGACTTCTTGCTGGGTGCTGGGTGCTGGACTGGGTGCTGTGTGCTGGACTGGGTGCTGGGTGCTGGACTGGGTGCTGGACTGTGTGCTTGGTGCTGGACTGGGTGTTGGTGCTGGATTGGGTGCTGGACTGTGTGCTGGGTGCTGGACTGGGTGTTGGTGCTGGGTGCTGGACAGGGTGCCTGGTGCTGGACTGTGTGCTGGGTGCTGGGTGCTGGATTGGGTGCTGGACTGGGTGCTGGGTGCTGGACTGGGTGCTGCATGCAGGACTGGGTGCTGGGTGCTGGACTGGGTGCTGGTGCTGGATTGGGTGCTGGACTGGGTGCTGGACTGGGTGCTGGGTGTTGGATTTGGTGTTGGACTAGTTGCTTGGTGTTGGACTGGGTGCTGGGTGCTGGACTGGGTGCTGGACTGGGTGCTGGGTGTTGGATTTGGTGTTGGACTAGTTGCTTGGTGTTGGACTGGGTGCTGGGTGCTGGACTGGGTGCTGCATGCTGGACTGGGTGCTGGACTGGGTGTCTGGTGCTGGATTGGGTCTTGGATTTGATTCTGGGTGTTGGACAGGGTGCTGGATGCTGAACTGGGTGCTGGACTGGGTGCTGGGTGCTGGAATGGGTGCTGGACTCGGTGCTAGACTAGGTGCTGGGTGCTGGCTGCTGGACTGGGTGCTGGACTGGGTGCTGGATTGGGTGTCTGGTGCTGGATTGGGTGCTGGACTGGGTGCTGGGTGCTGGATTGGCTGCTGGACTGGATGCTGGGTGCTGGACTGGGTGCTGGTGCTGGACCAGGTGCTGGGTGCTGGGTGCTGGATTGGGTGCTGGACTGGGTGCTGCATGCAGGACTGTGTGCTGGGTGCTGGACTGGGTGCTGGTGCTGGATTGGGTGCTGGACTGGGTGCTGGACTGGGTGCTGGGTGTTGGATTTGGTGCTGGGTGCTGGTCTGGGTGTTGGACTGGTTGCTGGACTGGGTGCTGGGTGCTGGACTGGGTGCTGGACTGGGTGTCTGGGTGCTGGATTGGGTGCTGAACTGGGTGCTGGGTGCTCGACTGGGTGCTGGGTGATGGACAAGGTGCAGGGTGCTGGGTGCTGGACTGGGTGCTGGACTGGCTGCTGGACTGGGTGCTGGACTGGGTGCTGGATTGGGTGTCTGGTGCTGGATTGGGTGCTGGACTGGGTGCTGGGTGCTGGATTGGCTGCTGGACTGGATGCTGGGTGCTGGACTGGGTGCTGGTGCTGGACCAGGTGCTGGGTGCTGGGTGCTGGATTGGGTGCTGGACTGGGTGCTAGTTGCTGGACTGGGTGCTGCATGCAGGACTGGGTGCTGGGTGCTGGACTGGGTGCTGGTGCTGGATTGGGTGCTGGACTGGGTGCTGGACTGGGTGCTGGGTGCTGGACTGGGTGCTGGACTAGGTGCTGGGTGTTGGATTTGGTGCTGGGTGCTGGTCTGGGTGTTGGACTGGGTGCTGGACTGGGTGTCTGGGTGCTGGATTGGGTGCTGAACTGGGTGCTGGGTGCTGGACTGGGTGCTTGGTGATGGACAAGGTGCAGGGTGCTGGGTGCTGGACTGGGTGCTGGACTGGGTGCTGGACTGGGTGCTGGTTGCTGGACTGGGTGCTGGACTGGGTGCTGGACTGGGTGCTGTATGCTGGGTGCTGGACTGGGTGCTGGGTGTTCGACTGGGTGCTGGGTGCTGTACTGGATGCTGCACTGGGTGCCTGGTGCTGGACTGGATGCTGGACAAGGTGCTGTGAGCTGGGTTCTGGACTGGGTGCTGGACTGGGTGCCTGGTGCTGGACTGGGTGCTGCACTGGGTGCTGGGTGTTGGACTGGGTGCTGGTGCTGGACTGGGTGCTGGGTGTTGCATTTGGGGTAGGAATGGGTGTGGGACTGGGTGCTGGACTGCTGCTGGACTGGGTGCTGGATTGGGTGCAGAACTGTGTGCTGGGTGCTGGACCTGGAGCTGGACTGGGTGCTGGGTGTTGGATTGGGTGTTGGACTAGGTGCTTGGTGGTGTACTGGGTCCTGGGTGCTGGACTGGGTGCTGGATTGGGTGCTGGACTGGGTGCTGGGTGTGGGACTGGGTGCTGGGTGCTGGACTGGGTGCTGGATTGGGTGCTGGACTGGGTGCTGGGTGTGGGACTGGGTGCTGGGTGCTGGACTGAGTGCTGGTCTGGATGCTGGACTGGGTGCTGGACTGGGTGCTGGGTGCTGGACTGGGTGCTGGACTTGGTGCTGGGTGTTGGACTGGGTGCTGGAATGGGTGCCTGGTACTGGACTGCATGTTGGGTGCTGGACTAGTGCTGGTTGCTGTTCTGGGTGCTGGACTGGGTGCTGGGTGCAGAACTGGGTGCTGGGTGCTGGACTCGGAGCTGGACTGGGTGCTGGGTGTTGGATTGGGTGTTGGACTAGTTGCTTGGTGTTGGACTGGGTGCTGGGTGCTGGACTGGGTGCTGCATGCTGGACTGGGTGCTGGACTGGGTGTCTGGTGCTGGATTGGGTCTTGGATTTGATTCTGGGTGTTGGACAGGGTGCTGGATGCTGAACTGGGTGCTGGACTGGGTGCTGGGTGCTGGACTGGCTGCTGGACTGGGTGCTAGACTAGGTGCTGGGTGCTGGCTGCTGGACTGGGTGCTGGACTGGGTGCTGGATTGGGTGTCTGGTGCTGGATTGGGTGCTGGACTGGGTGCTGGGTGCTGGATTGGCTGCTGGACTGGATGCTGGGTGCTGGACTGGGTGCTGGTGCTGGACCAGGTGCTGGGTGCTGGGTGCTGGATTGGGTGCTGGACTGGGTGCTAGTTGCTGGACTGGGTGCTGCATGCAGGACTGGGTGCTGGGTGCTGGACTGAGTGCTGGACTGGGTGCTGGACTGGGTGCTGGGTGTTGGATTTGGTGCTGGGTGCTGGTCTGGGTGTTGGACTGGTTGCTGGACTGGGTGCTGGGTGCTGGACTGGGTGCTGGACTGGGTGTCTGGGTGCTGGATTGGGTGCTGAACTGGGTGCTGGGTGCTCGACTGGGTGCTGGGTGATGGACAAGGTGCAGGGTGCTGGGTGCTGGACTGGGTGCTGGACTGGCTGCTGGACTGGGTGCTGGACTGGGTGCTGGATTGGGTGTCTGGTGCTGGATTGGGTGCTGGACTGGGTGCTGGGTGCTGGATTGGCTGCTGGACTGGATGCTGGGTGCTGGACTGGGTGCTGGTGCTGGACCAGGTGCTGGGTGCTGGGTGCTGGATTGGGTGCTGGACTGGGTGCTAGTTGCTGGACTGGGTGCTGCATGCAGGACTGGGTGCTGGGTGCTGGACTGGGTGCTGGTGCTGGATTGGGTGCTGGACTGGGTGCTGGACTGGGTGCTGGGTGCTGGACTGGGTGCTGGACTAGGTGCTGGGTGTTGGATTTGGTGCTGGGTGCTGGTCTGGGTGTTGGACTGGTTGCTGTACTGGGTGCTGCGTGCTGGACTGGGTGCTGGACTGGGTGTCTGGGTGCTGGATTGGGTGCTGAACTGGGTGCTGGGTGCTGGACTGGGTGCTTGGTGATGGACAAGGTGCAGGGTGCTGGGTGCTGGACTGGGTGCTGGACTGGGTGCTGGTTGCTGGACTGGGTGCTGGACTGGGTGCTGGACTGGGTGCTGTGTGCTGGGTGCTGGACTGGGTGCTGGGTGTTCGACTGGGTGCTGGGTGCTGTACTGGGTGCTGCACTGGGTGCCTGGTGCTGGACTGGATGCTGGACAAGGTGCTGTGAGCTGGGTTCTGGACTGGGTGCTGGACTGGGTGCCTGGTGCTGGACTGGGTGCTGCACTGGGTGCTGGGTGTTGGACTGGGTGCTGGTGCTGGACTGGGTGCTGGGTGTTGCATTTGGGGTAGGACTGGGTGTGGGACTGGGTGCTGGACTGCTGCTGGACTGGGTGCTGGATTGGGTGCAGAACTGGGTGCTGGGTGCTGGACCTGGAGCTGGACTGGGTGCTGGGTGTTGGATTGGGTGTTGGACTAGGTGCTTGGTGGTGGACTGTGTCCTGGGTGCTGGACTGGGTGCTGCCTTGGGTGCTGGACTGGGTGCTGGGTGTGGGACTGGGTGCTGGGTGCTGGACTGGGTGCTGGATTGGGTGCTGGACTGGGTGCTGGGTGTGGGACTGGGTGCTGGGTGCTGGACTGAGTGCTGGTCTGGATGCTGGACTGGGTGCTGGACTGGGTGCTGGGTGCTGGACTGGGTGCTGGACTGGGTGCTGGGTGTTGGACTGGGTGCTGGAATGGGTGCCTGGTACTGGACTGCATGTTGGGTGCTGGACTAGTGCTGGTTGCTGTTCTGGGTGCTGGACTGGGTGCTGGACTGGGTGCTGGGTGTTGGTTGCTGAGTGCTGGACTTGGTGCTGGGTGTTGGATTGGGTGTTGGACTGGGTGCTGGGTGTTGGATTTGGTGTTGGACTGGGTGCTGGACTGGGTGCTGGATTGGGTGCTGAAATGGGTGCTGGGTGTTGGACTGGGTGCTGGGTGCTGGACTCGGAGCTGGACTGGGTGCTGGGTGTTGGATTGGGTGTTGGACTAGTTGCTTGGTGTTGGACTGGGTGCTGGGTGCTGGTCTGGGTGCTGGACAGGGTGCTGGGTGCTGGACTGGGTGCTAGACTAGGTGCTGGGTGCTGGGTGCTGGACTGGGTGCTGGACTGCGTGCTGCATGCTGGATTGGTTGCTGGACTGGGTGCTGGAATGGTTGCTGTTCTGGGTGCTGGACTGGGTGCCTGGTACTGGACTGCATGTTGGGTGCTGGACTGGGTGCTGGGTGTTGGACACGGTGCTGGGTGCTGGACTGGGTGCTGGACTGAATGCTGGACTGGGTGCATACTGGGTGCTGGACTGGGTGCTGGGTGCTGGGTGCTGGACTGGGTGCTGGACTGTGTGCTGGGTGCTGGACTGGGTGTTGGTTCTGGGTGCTGGGTGTTGGACTGGGTGTTGGACTTCTTGCTGGGTGCTGGGTGCTGGACTGGGTGCTGTGTGCTGGACTGGGTGCTGGGTGCTGGACTGGGTGCTGGACTGTGTGCTGGGTGCTGGACTGGGTGCTGGTGCTGGATTGGGTGCTGGACTGGGTGCTGGGTGCTGGACTGGGTGCTGGACCAGGTGCTGGACAGGGTGCCTGGTGCTGGACTGTGTGCTGGGTGCTGGGTGCTGGATTGGGTGCTGGACTGGGTGCTGGTTGCTGGACTGGGTGCTGCATGCAGGACTGGGTGCTGGGTGCTGGACTGGGTGCTGGTGCTGGATTGGGTGCTGGACTGGGTGCTGGACTGGGTGCTGGGTGCTGGATTGGGTACTGGACTGGGTGCTGGACTGGGTGCTGGGTGCTGGACTGGGTGCTGGTGCTGGATTGGGTGCTGGACTGGGTGCTGGGTGTTGGATTTGGTGTTGGACTGGGTGCTGGGTGCTGGGTTCTGGACTGGGTGCTAGACTAGGTGCTGGGTGCTGCATGCTGGACTGGGTGCTGGACTGGGTGTCTGGTGCTGGATTGGGTCTTGGATTTGGTTCTGGGTGTTGGACTGGGTGCTGGGTGCTGGACTGGGTGCTGGACTGGGTGCTGGATTGGGTGTCTGGTACTGGATTGGGTGCTGGACAGGGTGCTGGGTGCTGGACTGGGTGCTGGAATGTGTGCTGGTGCTGGATTGGCTGCTGGACTTGGTGCTGGGTGCTGGACTGGGTGCTGGACCAGGTGCTGGACTGGGTGCTGGTGCTGGATTGGGTGCTGGACTGTGTGCTGGGTGCTGGACTGGGTGCTAGTTGCTGGACTGGGTGCTGGTGCTGGATTGGGTGCTGGACTGGGTGCTGGACTGGGTGCTGGGTGTTGGATTTGGTGCTGGGTGCTGGTCTGGGTGTTGGACTGGTTGCTGGGTGCTGGATTGGGTGCTGAACTGGGTGCTGGGTGCTGGACTGGGTGCTGGGTGCTGGACAAGGTGCAGGGTGCTGGGTGCTGGACTGGTGCTGGACTGGGTGCTGGATTGGGTGCTGGACTGGGTGCCTGGTGCTGGACTGGATGCTGGACAAGGTGCTGTGAGCTGGGTACTGGACTGGGTGCTGGACTGGGTGCTGGTGCTGGATTGGGTGCTGGACTGGGTGCTGGACTGGGTGCTGGGTGCTGGATTTGGTGTTGGACTAGTTGCTTGGTGTTGGACTGGGTGCTGGGTGCTGGACTGGGTTCTGGACTGGGTGCTAGACTAGGTGCTGGGTACTGGGTGCTGGACTGGGTGCTGGACTCGGAGCTGGACTGGGTGCAGGGTGTTGGATTGGGTGTTGGACTAGTTGCTTGGTGTTGGACTGGGTGCTGGGTTCTGGACTGGGTGCTAGACTAGGTGCTGGGTTCTGGGTGCTGGACTGGGTGCTGCATGCTGGATTGGATGCTGGACTGGGTGTCTGGTGCTGGATTGGGTCTTGGATTTGGTTCTGGGTGTTGGACAGGGTGCTGGATGCTGAACTGGGTGCTGGACTGAGTGCTAGACTAGGTGCTGGGTGCTGGCTGCTGGACTGGGTGCTGGACTGGGTGCTGGATTGGGTGTCTGGTGCTGGATTGGGTGCTGGACTGGGTGCTGGGTGCTGGACTGGGTGCTGGACTGGGTGCTGGTGCTGGATTGGGTGCTGGACCAGGTGCTGGACAGGGTGCCTGGTGCTGGACTGTGTGCTGGGTGCTGGGTGCTGGATTGGGTGCTGGTGCTGGATTGGGTGCTGGACTGGGTGCTGGACTGGGTGCTGGGTGTTGGATTGGGTGCTGAACTGGGTGCTGGGTGCTGGACTGGGTGCTGGGTGCTGGACAAGGTGCAGGGTGCTGGGTGCTGGACTGGGTGCTGGACTGGTGCTGGACTGGGTGCTGGATTGGGTGCTGGACTGGGTGCTGGTTGCTGGACTGGGTGCTGGACTGGGTGCTGGACTGGGTGCTGTGTGCTGGGTGCTGGACTGGGTGCTGGGTGTTCGACTGGGTGCTGGGTGCTGTACTGGGTGCCTGGTGCTGGACTGGATGCTGGATTGGGTGCTGGACTGGGTGCTGGACAAGGTGCTGTGAGCTGGGTGCTGGACTGGGTGCTGGACTGGGTGCTGGACAAGGTGCTGTGAGCTGGGTACTGGACTGGGTGCTGGACTGGGTGCTGGGTGCTGGAAAAAATGTTGGGTGCTGGGTGTTGGGACTCAGTGCTGAACTGGATGCTGGACTGGGTGCTGGGTGCTGGACTGGGTGCTGGGTGCTGGACTGGGTGCTGGACTGGGTGCTGGGTGTTGGACTGGGTGCTGGAATGGGTGCTGGACTGGGTGCTGGGTGTTGGATTGGGTGTTGGACTAGGTGCTGGGTGTTGGACTGGGTCCTGGGTGCTGGACCTGGAGCTGGACTGGGTGCTGGGTGTTGGACTGGGTCCTGGGTGCTGGACTGCGTGCTGGATTGGGTGCTGGACTGGGTGCTGGGTGTGGGACTGGGTGCTGGGTGCTGGACTGAGTGCTGGTCTGGATGCTGGACTGGGTGCTGGACTGGGTGCTGGGTGCTGGACTGGGTGCTGGGTGCTGGACTGGGTGCTGGTGCTGGGTGCTGGACTGGGTGCTGGGTGCTGGACTGGGTGCTGGTGCTGGGTGCTGGACTGGGTGCTGGGTGCTGGACTGGGAGCTGGGTGCTGGACTGGGTGCTGGGTGTTGGACTGGGTGCTGGGTGTTGGACTGGGTGCTGGCATGGGTGCCTGGTACTGGACTGCATGTTGGGTGCTGGACTAGTGCTGGTTGCTGTTCTGGGTGCTGGACTGGGTGCTGGACTGGGTGCTGGGTGTTGGTTGCTGGGTGCTGGACTTGGTGCTGGGTGTTGGACTGGGTGTTGGACTGGGTGCTGGGTGTTGGATTTGGTGTTGGACTGGGTGCTGGACTGGGTGCTGGATTGGGTGCTGAAATGGGTGCTGGGTGTTGGACTGGGTGCTGGGTGCTGGACTCGGAGCTGGACTGGGTGCTGGGTGTTGGATTGGGTGTTGGACTAGTTGCTTGGTGTTGGACTGGGTGCTGGGTGCTGGTCTGGGTGCTGGACAGGGTGCTGGGTGCTGGACTGGGTGCTAGACTAGGTGCTGGGTGCTGGGTGCTGGACTGGGTGCTGGACTGCGTGCTGCATGCTGGATTGGTTGCTGGACTGGGTGCTGGAATGGTTGCTGTTCTGGGTGCTGGACTGGGTGCCTGGTACTGGACTGCATGTTGGGTGCTGGACTGGGTGCTGGGTGTTGGACACGGTGCTGGGTGCTGGACTGGGTGCTGGACTGAATGCTGGACTGGGTGCTGGACTGGGTGCCTGCTGCTGGACTGGGTGCTGGGTGCCGGATTGGGTGCTGGACTGGGTGCTGGGTGCTGGATTGGGTGCTGGACTGCGTACTGGGTGCTGGACTGGGTGCTGGGTGCTGGGTGCTGGACTGGGTGCTGGACTGTGTGCTGGGTGCTGGACTGGGTGTTGGTTCTGGGTGCTGGGTGTTGGACTGGGTGTTGGACTTCTTGCTGGGTGCTGGGTGCTGGACTGGGTGCTTTGTGCTGGACTGGTTGCTGGACTGGGCGCTGGACTGGGTGCTGGACTGGGTGCCTGGTGCTGGACTGGGCGCTGGACTGGGTGCTGGACTGGGTGCCTGGTGCTGGACTGGGTGCTGGACTGGGTGCTGCGTGCTGGATTGGGTGCTGGATTAGTGCTGGGTGCTGGACTGGGTGCTGGACTATGAGCTGTGTGCTGGACTGGGTGCTGGACTGGGAGCCTGGTGCTGGACTGGGTGTTGGGTGCTGGATTGGGTGCTGGACTGTGTGCTGGATGCTGGACTGGGTGCTGGACGGTGTGCTGGGTGCTGGGTGCTGGACTTGGTGCTGGGTGTTGGATTGGGTGTTGGACTGGGTGCTGGGTGTTGGACTTTGTGCTGGGTGCTGGACTGGGTGCTGGACTGTGTGCTGGGTGCTGGACTGGGTGTTGGTGCTGGGTGCTAGGTGTTGGACTGGGTGTTGGACTTGGTGCTGGGTGCTGGGTGCTGGACTTGGTGCTGGGTGTTGGATTGGGTGTTGGACTGGGTGCTGGGTGTTGGATTGGGTGTTGGACTGGGTGCTGGGTGTTGGATTTGGTGTTGGACTGGGTGCTGGACTGGGTGCTGGACTGGGTGCTGGATTGGGTGCTGAAATGGGTGCTGGGTGTTGGACTGGGTGCTGGGTGCTGGACTCGGAGCTGGACTGGGTGCTGGGTGTTGGATTGGGTGTTGGTTCTGGGTGCTGGGTGTTGGACTGGGTGCTGGACTGGGTGCTGGATTGGGTGCTGGACTGGGTGCTGGGTGCTGGGTGCTGGATTGGGTGCTGGACTGCGTACTGGGTGCTGGACTGGGTGCTGGGTGCTGGATTGGGTGTTGGTTCTGGGTGCTGGGTGTTGGACCGGGTGTTGGTTCTGGGTGCTGGGTGCTGGGTGCTGGACTGGGTGCTGGACTGGGTGCTGGGTGCTGGATTGGGTGTTGGTTCTGGGTGCTGGGTGCTGGACTGGGTGTTGGACTTCTTGCTGGGTGCTGGGTGCTGGACTGGTTGCCTGGTGCTGGACTGGGTGCTGGGTGCTGGATTGGGTGCTGAACTGGGTGCTGGGTGCTGGACTGGGTGCTGGGTGCTGGACAAGGTGCTGGGTGCTGGGTGCTGGACTGGGTGCTGGATTGGGTGTTGAAATGGGTGCTGGGTGTTGGACTGGGTGCTGGGTGCTGGACTCGGAGCTGGACTGGGTGCTGGGTGCTGGACTGGGTGCTGGACTAGGTGCTGGGTTTTGGATTTGGTGCTGGGTGCTGGTCTGGGTGTTGGACTGGGTGCTGGACTGGGTGCTGGGTGCTGGACTGGGAGCTGGTCTGGGTGCTGTGTGCTGGGTGCTGGACTGGGTGCTGGACTGGGAGCTGGGTGTTCGACTGGGTGCTGGGTGTTGGACTGGGTGCTGGACTGGGTGCTGGATTGGGTGCTGGACTGGGTGCTGGGTGCTGGACTGGGTGATGGACTGGGTGCTGGGTGTTGGACTGGGTGCTGGGTTCTGGACTGGGTGCTGGACAGGGTGCTGGACTGGGTGCTGGGTGCTGGACTGGGTGCTGGTGCTGGATTGGGTGCTGGACTGGGTGCTGGACTGGGTGCTGGGTGCTGAATGCTGGGTGCTGGACTGGGTGCTGGTTGCTGGACTGGGTGCTGCACTGGGTGCTGGACTGGGTGCCTGGTGCTGGACTGGGTGCTGGGTGCTGCACTGGGTGCTCGGTGTTGGACTGGGTGCTGGTGCTGGACTGGGTGCTGGGTGTTGCATTTGGTGTAGGACTGGGTGTGGGACTGGGTGCTGGACTGCTGCTGGACTGGGTGCTGGATTGGGTGCAGAACTGGGTGCTGGGTGCTGGACCCGGAGCTGGACTGGGTGCTGGGTGTTGGATTGGGTGTTGGACTAGGTGCTTGGTGTTGGACTGGGTCCTGGGTGCTGGACTGGGTGCTGGACTGGGTGCTGGACTGGGTGCTAGACTGGGTGCCTGGTGCTGGACTGGGTGCTGCGTGCTGGATTGTGTGCTGGACTGGGTGCTGGACTATGAGCTGGGTGCTGGACTGGCTGCTGGGTGTTGGACATGGTTCTGGTGCTGGACTGGGTGCTGGATTGGGTGCTGGACTAGGTGCTGGGTGCTGGGTGCTGGACTTGGTGCTGGGTGTTGGATTGGGTGTTGGACTGGGTGCTGGGTGTTGGATTTGGTGTTGGACTGGGTGCTGGACTGGGTGCTGGACTGGGTGCTGGATTGGGTGCTGAAATGGGTGCTGGGTGTTGGACTGGGTGCTGGGTGCTGGACTCGGAGCTGGACTGGGTGCTGGGTGTTGGATTGGGTGTTGGTTCTGGGTGCTGGGTGTTGGACTGGGTGTTGGGTGCTGGATTGGGTGCTGGACTGGGTGCTGGGTGCTGGGTGCTGGATTGGGTGCTGGACTGCGTACTGGGTGCTGGACTGGGTGCTGGGTGCTGGATTGGGTGTTGGTTCTGGGTGCTGGGTGTTGGACTGTGTGTTGGACTTCTTGCTGGGTGCTGGGTGCTGGACTGGTTGCCTGGTGCTGGACTGGGTGCTGGGTGCTGGATTGGGTGCTGGACTGGGTGCTGGGTGCTGGATTGGGTGCTGGACTGGTTGCCTGGTGCTGGACTGGGTACTGGGTGCTGGACAAGGTGCTGGGTGCTGGGTGCTGGACTGGGTGCTGGGTGCTGGACTCGGAGCTGGACTGGATGCTGGGTGCTGGACTGGGTGCTGGACTAGGTGCTGGGTTTTGGATTTGGTGCTGGGTGCTGGACTGGGTGCTGGGTGCTGGACTGGGTGCTGGACTGGGAGCTGGGTGTTCGACTGGGTGCTGGGTTCTGGACTGGGTGCTGGACAGGGTGCTGGACTGGGTGCTGGACTGGGTGCTGGTGCTGGATTGGGTGTTGGACTGGGTGCTGGTGCTGGACTGGGTGCTGGGTGTTGCATTTGGTGTAGGACTGGGTGTGGGACTGGGTGCTGGACTGCTGCTGGACTGGGTGCTGGATTGGGTGCAGAACTGGGTGCTGGGTGCTGGACCTGGAGCTGGACTGGGTGCTAGGTGTTGGATTGGGTGTTGGACTAGGTGCTTGGTGTTGGACTGGGTCCTGGGTGCTGGACTGGGTGCTGGACTGGGTGCTAGACTGGGTGCCTGGTGCTGGACTGGGTGCTGGGTGCAGGACTGGGTGCTGGACTATGAGCTGGGTGCTGGACTGGCTGCTGGGTGTTGGACATGGTGCTGGGTGCTGGACTGGGTGCTGGATTGGGTGTTGGATTTGGTGCTGGGTGTTGGACTGGGTGCTGGACTGGGTGCTGGATTGGGTGTTGGATTTGGTGCTGGGTGTTGGACTGGGTGCTGGACAGGGTGCCTGGTGCTGGACTGGGTGCTGGGTGCTGGACTGGGTGCTGGGTGCTGGACAAGGTGCTGGGTGCTGGGTGCTGGACTGGGTGCTGGACTGGTGCTGGACTGGGTGCTGGATTGGGTGCTGAAATGGGTGCTGGGTGTTGGACTGGGTGCTGGGTGCTGGACTCGGAGCTGGACTGGATGCTGGGTGCTGGACTGTGTGCTGGTGCTGGATTGGGTGCTGGACTGGGTGCTGGGTGCTGGGTGCTGGACTGGGTGCTGGACTGGGTGCTGGGTGCTGGACTGGGTGCTGGACTGGGTGCTGGGTGCTGGGTGCTGGACTGGGTGCTGGACTGCGTACTGGGTGCTGGACTGGGTGCTGGGTGCTGGGTGCTGGACTGGGTGCTGGACTGTGTGCTGGGTGCTGGACTGGGTGTTGGTTCTGGGTGCTGGGTGTTGGACTGGGTGTTGGACTTCTTGCTGGGTGCTGGGTGCTGGACTGGGTGCTGTGTGCTGGACTGGGTGCTGGACTGGGTGCTGGACTGGGTGCCTGGTGCTGGACTGGGTGCTGCGTGCTGGATTGGGTGCTGGATTAGTGCTGGGTGCTGGACTGGGTGCTGGACTATGAGCTGGGTGCTGGACTGGGTGCTGGACTGGGAGCCTGGTGCTGGACTGGGTGCTGGGTGCTGGATTGGGTGCTGGACTGGTGCTGGGTGCTGGGTGCTGGACATGGTGCTGGGTGTTGGATTGGGTGTTGGACTGGGTGCTGGGTGTTGGACTTGGTGCTGGGTGCTGGGTGCTGGACTGGGTGCTGGACTGTGTGCTGGGTGCTGGACTGGGTGTTGGTGCTGGGTGCTGGGTGTTGGACTGGGTGTTGGACTTGGTGCTGGGTGCAGGACTTGGTGCTGGGTGTTGGATTGGGTGTTGGACTGGGTGCTGGGTGTTGGATTGGGTGTTGGAATGGGTGCTGGATTGGGTGCTGAAATGGGTGCTGGGTGTTGGACTGGGTGCTGGGTGCTGGACTCGGAGCTGGACTGGGTGCTGGGTGTTGGATTGGGTGTTGGTTCTGGGTGCTGGGTGTTGGACTGGGTGTTGGGTGCTGGATTGGGTGCTGGACTGGGTGCTGGGTGCTGGGTGCTGGATTGGGTGTTGGACTGCGTACTGGGTGCTGGACTGGGTGCTGGGTGCTGGATTGGGTGCTGGACTGGTTGCCTGGTGCTGGACTGGGTGCTGGGTGCTGGATTGGGTGCTGGACTGGGTGCTGGGTGCTGGATTGGGTGCTGAACTGGGTGCTGGGTGCTGGACTGGGTGCTGGTGCTGGATTGGGTGCTGGGTGCTGGGTGCTGGGTGCTGGACTGGGTGCTGGACTGGTGCTGGACTGGGTGCTGGATTGGATGCTGAAATGGATGCTGGGTGTTGGACTGGGTGCTGGGTGCTGGACTCGGAGCTGGACTGGGTGCTGGGTGCTGGACTGGGTGCTGGTGCTGGATTGGGTGCTGGACTGGGTGCTGGTTGCTGGACTGGGTGCTGGACTAGGTGCTGGGTTTTGGATTTGGTGCTGGGTGCTGGTCTGGGTGTTGGACTGAGTGCTGGACTGGGTGCTGAGTGCTGGACTGGGTGCTGGACTGGGTGCTGGGTGCTGAATGCTGGGTGCTGGACTGGGTGCTGGGTGTTGGACTGGGTGCTGGACTGGGTGCTGTTTGCTGGACTGGGTACTGGACTGGGTGCTGGACTGGGTGCCTGGTGCTGGACTGGGTGCTGGTTGCTGGACTGGGTGCTGGACTGGGTGCTGGGTGTTCGACTGGGTGCTGGGTGCTGTACTGGGTGCTGTACTGGGTGCTGGACTGGGTACTGGACTGGGTACTGGACTGGGTGCTGGACTGGGTGCTGGGTGCTGTACTGGGTGCTGTACTGGGTGCTGGACTGGGTACTGGACTGGGTGCTGGACTGGGTGCTGGGTGCTGTACTGGGTGCTGGGTGTTGGACTGGGTGCTGGGTGCTGTACTGGGTGCTGGACTGGGTACTGGACTGGGTGCTGGACTGGGTGCCTGGTGCAGGACTGGGTGCTGCACTGGGTGCTGCACTGGGTGCTGGGTGTTGGACTGGGTGCTGGTGCTGGACTGGGTGCTGGGTGTTGCATTTGGTGTAGGACTGGGTGTGGGACTGGGTGCTGGACTGCTGCTGGACTGGGTGCTGGATTGGGTGCAGAACTGGGTGCTGGGTGCTGGACCTGGAGCTGGACTGGGTCCTGGGTGCTGGACTGGGCGCTGGACTGGGTGCTAGACTGGGTGCCTGGTGCTGGACTGGGTGCTGCGTGCTGGATTGGGTGCTGGACTGGGTGCTGGACCGGGTGCTGGACAGGGTGCCTGGTGCTGGACTGGGTGCTGGGTGCTGGATTGGGTGCTGGATTGGGTGCTGGACTGGGTGCTGTTCTAGGTGCTGGGTGTTGGATTTGGTGCTGGGTGCTGGACTGGGGCCTGGACTGGGTGCTGGGTGTTCGACTGGGTGCTGTACTGGGTGCTGTACTGGGTGCTGGACTGGGTGCCTGGTGCTGGACTGGGTGCTGGACTGGGTGCTGTACTGGGTGCTGGACTGGGTGCCTGGTGCTGGACTGGGTGCTGTATTGGGTGCTGGACTGGGTGCCTGGTGCTGGACTGGGTGCTGGGTGCTGGACTGGGTGCTGGACTGGGTGCTGGACAAGGTCCTGTGAGCTGGGTGCTGGACTGGGTACCTGGTGCTGGACTGGGTGCTGGGTGCTGGACTGGGTGCTGGACTGGGTGCTGGACAAGGTCCTGTGAGCTGGGTGCTGGACTGGGTACCTGGTGCTGGACTGGGTACCTGGTGCTGGACTGGGTGCTGCACTGGGTGCTGGGTGTTGGACTGGGTGCTGGGTGCTGGACTGGATGCTGGACTGGGTGCTGGGTGCTGTACTGGGTGCTGGGTGCTGGACTGGGTGCTGGACTGGTGCTGGGTGTTGGGTGCTGGGTGCTGGACTGGGTGCTGGACTGGGTGCTTGACTGGGTGTTGGGTGCTGGACTGGTTGCCTGGTGCTGGACTGGGTGCTGGGTGCTGGACTGGGTGCTGGGTGCTGGGCGCTGGGTGCTGGATTGGGTGCTGAAATGGGTGCTGGGTGTTGGACTGGGTGCTGGGTGCTGGACTCGGAGCTGGACTGGATGCTGGGTGCTGGACTGGGTGCTGGGTTTTGGATTTGGTGCTGGGTGCTGGTCTGGGTGTTGGGTGCTGGACTGGGTGCTGGGTTTTGGATTTGGTGCTGGGTGCTGGTCTGGGTGTTGGACTGGCTGCTGGACTGGGTGCTGGGTGCTGGACTGGGTGCTGGACTGGGTGCTGGGTGCTGGGTGCTGGACTGGGTGCTGGACTGGGAGCTGGGTGTTCGACTGGGTGCTGGGTGCTGGACTGGGTGCTGGACTGGGAGCTGGATTGGGTGCTGGACTGGGTGCTGGGTGCTGGACTGGGTGATGGACTGGGTGCTGGGTGCTGGACTGGGTGATGGACTGGGTGCTGGGTGTTGGACTGGGTGCTGGGTGCTGGACTGGGTGCTGGACAGGGTGCTGGACTGGGTGCTGGTGCTGGAATGGGTGCTGGACTGGGTGCTGGGTGCTGAATGCTGGGTGCTGGACTAGTGCTGGGTGCTGGACTGGGTGCTGGACTAGTTGCTTGGTGTTGGACATGGTGCTGGGTGCTGGACTGGGTGCTGGACTAAATGCTGGACTGAATGCTGGACTGGGTGCCTGGTGCTGGACTGGGTGCTGGGTGCTGGATTGGGTGCTGAGTGCTGTACTGGGTGCTGGATTGGGTACTGGGTGCTGGACTGGGTGCTGGACTGGGTGCTGGACTGTGTGCTGGGTGTTGGAAGGGGTGTTGGTGCTGGGTGCTTGGTGTTGGACTGGGTGTTGGACTTCTTGCTGGGTGCTGGGTGCTGGACTGGGTGCTGGGTGTTGGATTGGGTGTTGGACTGAGTGCTGGACTGGGTGCTGGGTGTTGGACTGGGTGTTGGACTGGGTGCTGGGTGTTGGATTTGGTGTTGGACTGAGTGCTGGACTGGGTGCTGGGTGTTGGACTGGGTGTTGGACTGGGTGCTGGGTGTTGGATTTGGTGTTGGACTGAGTGCTGGACTGGGTGCTGGGTGTTGGATTTGGTGTTGGACTGAGTGCTGGACTGGGTGCTGGGTGTTGGACTGGGTGTTGGACTGGGTGCTGGGTGTTGGATTTGGTGTTGGACTGAGTGCTGGACTGGGTGCTGGGTGTTGGATTTGGTGTTGGACTGAGTGCTGGACTGGGTGCTGGGTGTTGGACTGGGTGTTGGACTGGGTGCTGGGTGTTGGATTTGGTGTTGGACTGGGTGCTGAAATGGGTGCTGGGTGTTGGACTGGGAGCTGGACTGGGTGCTAGACTAGGTGCTGGGTGTTGGACTGGGAGCTGGACTGGGTGCTAGACTAGGTGCTGGGTGTTGGACTGGGAGCTGGACTGGGTGCTAGACTAGGTGCTGGGTGTTGGACTGGGAGCTGGACTGGGTGCTAGACTAGGTGCTGGGTGTTGGACTAGGTGCTGGGTGTTGGATGGGGTGCTGGGTGCTGGTCTGAGTGCTGGTCTGGGTGATGGGTGCTGGACTGGGTGCTGGACTGGGTGCTAGACTAGGTGCTGGGTGCTGGACTGGGTGCTGGACTGAGTGCTGGGTGCTGGACTGGGTGCTGGACTGTTTGCTGGACTGGGTGCTGGACTCGGTGCTGGTGCTGGATTGGCTGTTGGACTGGGTGCTGGGTGTTGGACTGGGTGCTGGACTGTGTGCTGGGTGCTGGACTGGGTGCTGGACTGGGTGCTGGACTGGGTGCTAGACTGGGTGCTGGGTGCTGGATTGCGTGCTGGATTAGTGCTGGGTGCTGGACTGGGTGTTGGACTGGGTGTTAGGTGCTGAACTGGGTGCTGGACAAGGTGCTGCGTGCTGGGTGCTGGACTGGGTGCTGGACTGGGTGCTGGGTGCTGGACTCGGAGCTGGACTGGGTGCTGTGTGTTGGATTGAGTGTTGGACTAGGTACTTGGTGTTGGACTAGGTGTTGAGTGATGGACTGGGTGCTGGGTGTTGCATTTGGTGTAGGACTGGGTGTGGTACTGGGTGCTGGACTGCTGCTGGACTGGGTGCTGGATTGGGTGCAGAACTGGGTGCTGGGTGCTGGACCCGGAGCTGGACTGGGTGCTGGGTGTTGGATTAGGTGTTGGACTAGGTGCTTGGTGTTGGACTGGGTCCTGGGTGCTGGACTGGGAGCTGGATTGGGTACTGGACTGGATGCTGCGTGTGGGACTGGGTGCTGGGTGTTGGACTGGGTGCTGGGTGCTGGACTTGGAGCTGAACTGTGTGCTGGGTGTTGGACTAGTTGCTTGGTGTTGGACTGGGTGCTGGGTGCTGGGTGCTGGACTGGGTGCTGGACTGGGTGCTGCATGCTGAACTGGGTGCTGGACTAGGTGCTGGGTGCTGGGTGCTGGACTGGGTGCTGGATTGGGTGCTGGACTGGGTGCTGGGTGCTGGACTGGATGCTGGATTGGGTGCTGGACTGGGTGCTGGGTGCTGGACTGGGTGCTGGACTAGGTGCTGGGTGCTGGGTGCTGGACTGGGTGCTGGACTGGGTGC